>NC_088867.1:22199258-22499258 GCF_032884065.1 Artemia franciscana | reverse complement strand
ATAGGTTCCTCTTGGCCTAGCAACTTAAGGACATAAGTTTAGAGCTTAGCAAAAAAAGAAGTTTCTTATCCTTTTCAGGCCCCACATTTGAAGGAACCATACCCCCAAACTAAATTTTATCAATTAATTTCCTCTTGGCCCGGGATTTTCCGACTCCAAATTACAAACTAATCAGGGACAACTAGCTTCTTGACCAAATTCTAGGCCTCGAACTCATTCCGCCTCCAAGCAAAAATGAGTCATCATCCCTTTTAGACCAGGTAGCGGTCCTTGAGAGTTTTAAGCCAATTGAAATTGACCCCTTTTTTGGACCATGATTTAGAAGGGGACGGTATTTCCAAACGGAAATGTTTAGCGAACAGGGTCCACTAGGCCCGTAGGTGACAGTTTTAAGTTTCAAGCTGGAACAAAATAAAAGCAAAATAAAAGCGCTTTTTACTGTCATAGTTTCAGGAAACCGCCATTTTCCCCCTGCATTGGATTTTTCCCCCGCATTTGAGTCCCTTTGACCCGAGGATTTCAAGATACGACAATTTTTCTTATACATTGGGGTCCTGGTAGTCAAAGAGCATAGCTGTTCTTCGGCTGTTTAGCTGTACGACTTTCGGTTTTAAGTTTGCAAACTGAGGGAAAAAATTTTTTTGGTCCCTTTTTTGGCCACAACTTGGTGTGCTAAAAACCTCGCACAGGACCTTTTGTGTTGCAGTCTTTAAATTTTACAGGAGACAATCTAGCAAATCCTCCACATCTTTACCGACGATGATAATCCGTGTATTCGTCTCAAAGAACGTAATCGTTCATTATCCTTTAAGGTAGATCTCCAGATCATCAACTAATCATTTTAAGGGAGTAAAAACAGAAGAGCTCCTTATCTCCAGATCAAAGGTCGTCACCGTCACCGTCAAAAACCACAATGCACCAATAGAGAGGATGCAGAATATGGCTAACGGGAGAGGCTGTATTACCACAAAAGATAGAGGGGTATCCTTAAAAACCATATTTGATGTTGTTTCAGTGACTGTCTTTTCCACTACATTCGCTTACTTCCATCTGAGGGACTTTCAATACTTGTGTCACTGTTCCCATCTTGCTCTGATTACCTGGAGGATGGAACGCCTATTCTAGACTACTCGATAAACTGCTTTGTCATGCGCTATACATCCATATGGGGCTACCTCATTGGGTGTGCTATCCTGTCAAATATATTGCTGATTCCTTCAGGTGAACTTTCAGAACATAATAACTTATAAATAAAACAGACATTGATGTTTCTTGGCATGAGAAGCGTGAAAAAAATTATACCCATTTTTGGATCTGTTGTTTGCTTTTTTAGTGCTATATTTTTTTTAGTTTAATGATCAAATCTATTATTATATTCTTTTCTATGTATCAATAAAAAAAAATACATTCATCTAACTTTCCGTAATTAATTAATATATAAAATATTATATTAGAAAAGCCATTAGTATATATATATATATATATATATATATATATATATATATATATATATATATATATATATATATATATATATATATATATATATATATATATATATATATATATATATATATATATATATATATATATATATATATATATATATATATATATATATATATATATATATATATATATATATATATTTAAAAACACCCCTCCTTTCCCTCTGTTTTGTTATATTTGATTATTACAGATCTAGCTGCATTAAATCCGGGGCTTAAATTAGACAAGGAGGAGGGGGTATTTCGTGCCCTCGTTGCATACCTACTCTATATACCTATTACACTGCCGTATCACTTCTAATCATACTACAGTAATTTCTAGAATCATTATAGATGTTGTAAAGTTTCAAAATAAGCTGTAATGTCTTCGCTTATTGCTGAAGAAACGATGATCGCAATAGTTTGACTGACACACATAGACACAGCTTTGGTTGACGAGCACTAGTACCGTTTCTTAATTGACGAACCAATTTGTGGTTACCACTTTTACACAATTTTACGGATGTACCGAAATAATTTGATAAAGGAAAAAAAAATACCGCTAATTTGTTTTAACGAACACAAGCTACCATATCTTTAATTATTTTTGCTGAAATGTAAACAAGAATAAGGAAATTATACTTAAAAAAGAAAAAAAAATCTTCCCAAGGTTAAAAAAGAAATTCGTTATTCTCATTTTGAATAAAACCCAAATTTTGACAAAAGCAAATATTAGTGTTTTGCCTCTGAAATAAAACCCCGAAATTATTCCTCCGAAATAAAATTCAGGTTCTCTCGAGTCTCCCCAAAAATTAAATGTCAGCAAAAGGGCCCATTTCAGCAGGGTCGGCTCCATAGCTCAACAACAGCTGACAAACATCCAGTGTGCCTTGTCAGCAAAAGTTAACAATATGTAGTCCATGCAGTTACGAACGTTAATTTTCGGGAATATTTCAGAAGCCCAAGTTCCATTCGGGGAAATTCTTAAAAATTTTGAGATAGTGGAAGCACTGATGTTTGGCACATGGTGTTGACAGGGATGTGAAGCAAGTGAGAAAATCCGTCATTGGCTTAGCTGTTTTTCTTTTTTTTTTACTGCTTAGATTTATCAAATATTTTTTTTTTTTTTTTTGTACATTCATTGAAAAAAGAAAATATTTATCTAGCTTTCCGTAATTATCAATGCGTAAAAAAATTTTTTTTTTCACAAGTGATTCTATGGTAAAATCACTAAAAATATAATTTATTTTAAAAAATACCTATATGTGCCCCTCTCCTCTAGACTTCGTAAATATCTTTTTTGTTGTATTTTCATTGAAAAATGCGTTTTCTAGTTTTTTTACACTGAGAGAAAAAAATGCCGTCTACCCCCCCCCCCCCAGATTTTCAGAGATTATGCAGAAGAACCCAATTTTCATGCGTGGAATCCGTCGAAACTCCAAAAAATTCGCATATAGTGAAAGCACTGATGTTTTGAAACCTTGTACTTAGTGAGTCCCATCCAGGTTGTGAATCCTTTGGGAACCCCGTCCAAGTTGTGAATCATTTGTGGATCCCATTTAAGTTCTGAATAATTTGCGACCTTTATCCAAGTTGTGAATCCTTTGTGAACTCCATCCCAGTAGTGAATCCCATCCAAGTTTAAATCAGGCCACGTTTAACTTAATTAAATTTACAGATAAAAAGTCTGCATCATTATTATACCAAGAAGCTGAATATTAGCTATAATTTCGCTGTAAAACGTTTTCTCTATTTGGTTCTCAGTGCTTTTCTATCTTTTTTCAATATACACTGAAGGAAAACGTCAGAATATTTTATATAAAATATCTAGGACTGAAAAGGAAAAAGGACTCAGTAAATTCCTTACCATAATATGAAGGAAAACGTCAAAATATTTTATATAAAATATCTAAGACTGAAAAGGAAAAAGGACTCAGTAAATTCCTTACCATAATATGAAGGAAAACGTCAAAATATTTTATATAAAATATCTAGGACTGAAAAGGAAAAAGGACTCAGTAAATTCCTTACCATAATATGAAGGAAAACGTCAAAATATTTTATATAAAATATCTAGGACTGAAAAGGAAAAAGGACTTAGTAAATTCCTTACCATAATATGAGTTTTGTAGACGAAGGTCATATCTTCTTTTCTTTTACAAATTAGTAAAATTTTCTCAAAGAGAAAAACGTGTCTCAAACCTCTAGCTCCACATAAACGAAACATTCCTTCAGCAACAAGTTCACCATAGGTAGTCAAGTCCTGACCCTAAAAAATAAATGAATAATATAAATAAGACGTTATAATAAATAATAATAAACAAATAATACGTTACACATACGTTACACAAATACATAAAGCACTTTTGGCTAGTAGTTTGGTCAAATACTTTGAGGTAGAGCCCCCCTGGCGAAGCATTTGAAAACGAAAATGCAGTTATCGTTCTTCATAGGGTATGAACTTACCAAGCATTTTAATTTAAGAAAGGGATGAAGGCAAGGTAGTTTTTAGGGATAGTATTGGACTGTAATGCATTTGGGATATAAATTCGAGAAGCCTTTTCCGGGTCTCAGGTTAACAGAGTTTGCTATTAATATCAACCAGGACTCGGTCAGTGGCGTCGGTTTGGCGTCTGACCCCTCGGTTTGGGACGGGGGTCAGTGGCGTGACTCTGTAAGCTTAGCCAGAGTCGACCCAGCTCTAAATGGGTACCTGGAGAAATCTGGGGAAGGTAAACAGGAAGGGTGTGCGAAAGCACAGGATGGCTGGCCCCCAACCCCCCATTGCACTTCCTGGCTGAAGGGCCAAGAAACGGAGATCAGCACCGCCGGTACGGACTGTAAAGTCTAATGCCGTATCCTTTACCTTTACCCTTTTAGGACTCGGTCCAGGGGGCTTATAGGAGCAAAAGTTAGTCGTGATAAGGGTTTCGTTCCCAGGCCGGTTGATCAGCCAATAGCTAGAACTTCGGTTCTAGTGAGTTTGGGGGCAAGTGGCTACTTTTAAGATCAGTCCGTCTCTCACCTTAGTCTCAGTTGGTTGTTTTTCTGGTACCTCCTCTCCACTGTATGTGTATTCTTACGTTACTGAATAAAGACCATATACCGACGTTAATGCTATTGACTATATTTGAAAACTTACGTTAACAGTTACATCAGCCGGTATAAAAGGCATTAAAGAAAGAGGTTTACAGAACAATAAAAATTGCCGTTTTTGCATTTAAAAATCAAGAAGGGTATATATTTGCGAAATAATAAAAAGAAAGGGGTCTACCTTGTGGAAACAACACCCAGGACCTATAGGGGTCACATGCTAATTCCTTTCAAAAGTTTCTAATATTTAAACTATCCATGGTTTAGATATAACATAATTAAACTCCTTTTAAAAGTCGTAAGTTTCTTCTATTCACAAACTTTTTCGTCAGATAAGAGCTAAGGTGAAGAATGAGCCATTTTGAATTTTACTATATGAATTTCATTTTATTTTATGAATATTTTATGCTTATATTGTAAATGTGGAAATCACAAATTTCCTTTCCGAAAAGTACAATACTGTAATTAAAGTGCTAAGACAGTTTTATGCTTCAAGTACGGTCACGAATTCAATTGCAATTTTTGTGCGAAACGCTTTTTACTCCAATTCAGTTCGGTGCTTTGTTTTACTCCTTTAACAGGAAAGCCAAGTTAATGAGATGTGAAACCGAAAAGCAGACGCTGAAAGTCAAATTTACAAGGGTATGAAGGAAGTAAGCTCTTCCCGCTGGATAAGCACACCGGAAATCACAGTTTTTGAGCCAAAAATGAACTTTCGCCCTTCTGATTCAGCTTTTTATACTGAATTTGTACATACAACTACAACATTTCTCCCACATATTCCGTTTTATAGCTTTATTTTATTCTTTTTTTTACGAAATTTTAAATTATTTGAAGCTCAGAATTAAGTGATTTATCAACAAACTGCGTTTTAAAACTCTTCCTGCTTATAATGAAAGCTCTCAACCTTTAGAGATCTCTAATTTCAGTCCTCATACGACTTATGAAAAATACTACGGAGGCTGGGAGGGGGAAACGAATTATCTAGATATTTTTTCACACTGAAAAACGGTAGTATGACATTTTTGGAAGAAAATATAGCGCTTTACAGTATATATATATATATATATATATATATATATATATATATATATATATATATATATATATATATATATATATATATATATAAATATTTAGTTAGTGCCCGTTTAATAATGTATAATTTTACCTGAACAGAGTTTACTGTCCCAGTGGACCATCTATGAAGATATTCATATAACTTCTTTTAAAAAAAAAAAAAAAAAAATCAATCCTTTTTCAAAAATCTTTAAAATGAGAACCTTGGACCCACATAACGATGATGTTATCGGGCTCAAAATTTAACCGTGCATTTCTTGCTCGAAATATGTTGCACGTGAGAAAGATCGTCAAAAGACATTAAAGATTTTATTCTAATGATTAAAATCGATCAAAATTAATAAACAAGCAAATCAGGCAAAATACATAAGAAAATACGGACAAATTTACCGAGTGTCTAAAGTTATGAGGAGGGGAGGTGAAGCCCTCCTTCTGCGACTCCATCCAATAACAAACCCACAAGAGAAATGCCCATGAATTATCAGCTTTCATTTGACAAAGTATCAGCATTTGACTAAGTATTAAGTATTTGACTAAGTATCACATCTGACTAAGTATTAGCATTTTAATATTATGCATTTAACAGGTAATTGAACTGTTTGAAGCAAAAGAGCCCAAAAAGAAAGTCTTCTTGATGATTTATTTAGGGATTTAATCTTATCTACCATATGGAGCAATTAATTCTATCTGTGCTTGCGAAAAGTTTTTCTGACCCCTTCTGACTGTGTGAGAAAATTCTCACAGAATAGGGAGCAATGATCCAAATTCTTCAATGCTTTCTTGTGAAACTATTGATTTAATAAACCATAGATGACACTTGAGGAAAAAATAGAAATTTTTGTGTGATTTTGTAATAGATTTAAACAGGACCTGTAGGTCCATTGGACACGATCGGTCATATATTTTTGAAGGTTTTTTTGGTCTCCAATTGCCTTCAAATGGCTCGCAGAACTAGTCGACAATTTGAAATTACCCTTACTCTATGTCTATCTACCTTAGTTCTGCCCTAGGACGATAGACTATCATCAACGGGGTCGTCGTTTCGGAGGCAGAATAGGGTGGGGGGAGTTGCTCCCTAAATAATTTGGAGACAAAATTATTATACAGCCCATGCTCCTCGAAAATTGGGACATGGACCCCTCTTATCCCCTCTTCAATAAAAATGCTAGAGCTACACCCCTAATCATCAATAAGTGAAACAACCATTTTTACAACTCTGAGAAAGTTATATTAGCTATGACTCTCATAGAGACTATCTGCTTTGTGCTTTGCTTTGCTTTAATTATCCACGGCTTGGCTCTCAAGTCTTCCGCCAAGTAGATCGAATTCAATGCCCAGCTTTTTTGGGCACCGATTTCAGCAGCTCAGTGGGCAAACGATAGCGTTACAAAAATAGTGCCCTTTGGACGAAATTTTCAAAACTAAACATCATGTACAACAATAGTCAACTGCAGTTTATCAATAGTTGCGTGATTGATCTCAACTTATTTCTTTCGATTTTTCTTCTGAAGAGATGGAAACGATTGAGGATTGAAACATCACAGGAAAAACATTTTTTGTAGTTTTTTTTTTTATGGGTGATGATGACCACGAAGAAATTCAGTGCCGTTTTTATAAATCAGCATCGAAAATTAAAATTTTATCGAGCTCATATCGCTGTCATTTTCTTTGCAATTCGGTTTCGATTTGACAATTCAGTTCGAAAAAAAGCTACGTAAGGCCGGCCCTTTACTTCTTTTATTAAAAAGGTAATAAAATATAAATAAATACAAAAAATATAAATTTTACTACTTCGTATACTTGATCGGAAGAAAAGAAAAAAAAAGGGATGATAATAGTCTTCCAAGTTGACTTCGATTGTTTTTACCTTAAGTAGTGAGTCCCCAATTTTATTCATTAGGCCATAAATAAGAAATAAACACAAAAGTTGAATAAATGAAAGAAAAGAAAAATAACAACAAACGCAAAAATGAAAGATAAACAAATTCACACTAGCTTCAAAATAGTCACTGTGCAAAGGGATTTGTCACCTGTTACCATAAGTTTCAACTTTTATTCTTCGCCTACACCATGTTACTAGATTACGAAGCAGATATATTTAAACTTACTATTCTTTATAAAAAAAAGTAGGTTTTAAAAATAAATTTGCATCATCTAAAGCATTGGCTCCAATTCAGTGGAGGGGGCATCTGTCCCTCCGGATTTTATGCCTTCCTCCTAGATTTAAATAAAAATACCTTCATGCTAATTTGTCAAAAATTCCATTAAGAAAATTCACTAAAAAATAACAAACTTGCCCCCCTCCCTTCAAGATTTTAATAAAATACCATAATTTTTAAATTTTCATATAAAAAAAATAACATTTCAATAATTTCAACCTCCCCCCTAAATTTTCGTGAATTGACGCCATTACTCTCAAGAAAAAAAATGTATTAGCTGTTTGTGCAATTTTAACAGTCATACAAACGTTTTAGAAGTAAGGCTAGTCGAATGCGATGAAGGGGAAACAATAAAATACCAGCATTTATACACGAAAACTGTTCAGATCAAGCAAAGAAAATATTATTCATACATGAGGAAGAAGAGATTATCCACTGTCAGGTTAATGGAAGAGTTAATTCTAGGAGGTTACCCCCCCGGAAAATACCCCCTCCCCGAAATAACCTCCGAGTTTCCTATTTAATCTGGTTCTTAAAATAGATTTAGATTTATCGTGGAATGGACCCATCTGGGGTTAAGGCTCGGGCTTCAAAGATCCATTGCCTCCACAGTCCTCAAAAAGCAACTCGATATTGGCTGGAAAAAATGAAAAGAATTAGGTTCCGCCCTTACCATATACTTTTCCAGTTGTCAGACTCTTCCTCCCCCAACAATATCATCCAGATTGACATTCAAAAGACGGAAAAACGCCAGCTGGTGTCTACTCTTAACCAGAAGATCTTCAATCAGATGGTTCCTTGCTTCAACGATCATCTTGCATCTCCGGCATAAAGGCAGATCAACTCTCCCAATTTGTAGCAGATGTTTCCCTAAATTCCTAATTACTGTTATGGCTTCAATTAACCTTCTTGGTCGTAGTATACATTTAGTCAGTGTGGGATTGAACTTAGAGTACTTCCTTTGCTTCATTGTATCCCACCTTCTTATTCCAGTTTTGTTCCATTCTTTCGTCACCCAATCTCTTCACTGCCGCTTCCAAAGAGCCCTGAGAGATAGTGATGGTGAGTTCTAATTCAGGTTCTTACAATGATGTCCCAGTCCGGGCTGCTTCATCTGCCATCTTCATCAGGCCACTCATTATCCTCAATCCCAGAAGTTCCTCGGACCCCCTTTAGAGCAATTTGGTGTCATTTGGTTGCTAGATTATTCAGTGCTTCATAGCAATTTAATTCACTTCTTTGGCGACGCTTTAAATTCAAGAGCCTTAAGACATCCTTGGTTATCCGTTATAATACATATTGTTTGCATGTGTAGTCCTTTTGCTTCGGTGTTCTTGCAGACCATTCTATTACAGACATTTCAACTTGGAACGATAATTGATTATAATTACAATTAGTCCAGATCGGGATCGATATCCTCTTATCCATATTGGGTGATTTCTGGTATAGTACAATACCAGTTCCTGGTTTCTCTTCAGATCGCAAAGTATCCCCAAATCAAATTATCGAGTTTTTTTGTGAAGCATGATTTGCTCCATTTTTCTCCTATCCTTTGTGGAGATCCCAAATCGCCTCCTGGGTTTTATTGCTGGGATTGTGTTATCCCTAGGCATCTGGAACTCATCATATTCAAGTATAATTAAGTAGCAGATATCAACGGGACTTGTAAGTTTCCATTCCGTATCTGCTGCCTATTCGTCCATTAACCAATAATCTGCAGTCTCACAGCACTTTTTACTGCTTCTTCCTCTTGAAAATTTTCTATGGACTCAAGTTCTAGTATGGATGTCGTGGCCGTTCCTTTGTATTCTGGGGTCATCATTAGGCAAGATAGTAAATAGCAGTGAAGACCACACTGCCCTTCCATTTTAAACAACAAAATATAAGCAGAACAATAGGGAAATATTTTCTATAATACAGTGAAATGCAGACTTTAAATGAGTATTTCGACCCTATATCCAAGGGCCAATCCAGCAAAACAAATGAAACAAACGTAAAGGAAACTCACACTAAAATATGGTCATTAAAGCTAAAATCTTTTTAAAACAGCCTTAGCATCATTATTTCAGGGAAGTTCAACCAGGACTCATCCCACTTAATTCCATGACTCAGTTCGTATTCCACTGTCTTACATAAAACATTTCCCTATTATTCTATTTATTTATTTTTTTGTTTAGGCAAGATAACCTATCAAGCCCTTATTAGATTGGGTGATGTGGCTTTTATTCTGGGTCAAATTGATCCTGCCAACTTCTTCATATGATAAAATCAGTCTGATTACAGTCTTGTATTGATACAAAGTTTTATTTGGAATTCCCGACAAGGATGAAAATTTCTACTTATTTTCAAAATACAAAATTTCTTCATTTCCCAATAAAAAAAACTAGCAGGAAAAAAGAGTTTTTTTTCATATAAGAATCGTTTTTGCTACATCTTAAATGTCTAGAAAGAATACTTGTTGAACCAACTACTGGTCCTCAATTGTGGGGAAAAATCAGAAACACATTTTTTTAGCTTCTCCTCTCCATACGAATGTAATATATTATCTTTTGAACCATCGCACCCGGTCTGTGGCCTGACTTTTATGAAATGAACGGAGACCAAGGGCAATTTTTTCTTAAAAATCTAGAGAGGGATGTAATGCCCACCCCCCCCACCAATTTACATCACTGTTAATAGTCCATATGAGTTTCAATAAGAGAGAATTATCAGTTACGGAAACTTAACAGTTTATTTAAGAAAAAATGAAACTTACAGTCCATCCATAGAGAAGACTTTGTATTTCTTGAACTCGAATCGAATGTTCATGGCGACGCTTCATGTCGTTTGTATGTTGGGCGATACCAGTCATGGCAGACGAGGCTGCCAAAATGATGTTCATGTCTGCGGCAGTTGGATCATACATTTTTATAATATTCTAGAAGAAAACAGTTCGGTAAATAGTCGAAAGAAAATATTGTTTGCACATTCAGAAGTCTTTTCAGAGAAGGGATTGCATTTTAATAATCTAGGCAAACAAAATGGATGACATAATTAATTTTTTAAAAAAGCTAAATTAAAAAAAAAACTTTTTAGTATGTTTGGAACTCAATTCCATAATTTATAGGTCCTAAGTAAAAGGATGAAACATTCATAAATACTTTTAAAAGGACTCACTCGCTCGGTATAGCTACAGTTCAGCCACATTTTTTATTTTAACAAATAAAATAAAAATATGCGTGAGTAAAGTCATGGACAAAAAAAAACAAACGGTTACTATTATTTTAAAAGCAAAAAGTTTAGGGATACCTGGTATTTGAAATTTTTGAGACATATACCCTTTTTGTATTTTATCCTCTCACCTGAGCCATTGAAACAGAAAATACGATCAACTACTTGTTGGATAAGTAGGCTAATATTAAGTACAAGAAAACAGATCAAAATGCAGAGATGAACGTTGTAATGCTCATTTACATACTTAAATGACTGAAAAAGGCATTTTAAACTGACTTTTTCCAGTAGAAAGGGATATTCTTTCAAGGAAGAAACGTATTCGTAACAGTTAACAATAAAGTGGGGAAGGGGCAGTCTGCACCCAAACAAGATCATCTATACATGTGAATTTAAAAATATGGCGATTTTTAAATAAATTTGACACTTCTCAGATACAGATAGCTAATTTTTAAACTGCTGTCACCTGGACAATTTTTACACGGAGTAACTGCATAGATTGGATCCCAAAATTATGAAAAAAATATTAATGATGTTCTGATAAATAGACAAGGTAGGATCCTTGTTGTATAGCACATAAAATCCTTAGTTTATTACGATAAGAAAAGTATTTACTTGTCCAGCCATTGGGGAGGGGGGGGTAGTTCTTTTTTAGGTTAAAGTGGTTCTTTAATGAAAGAAAATGTTGGAAATGTGAAAACGTTTGTTTATTTTTAAGGGAGAAGGGGTTCTTTAAACCAATGTCAAGGGAGATTATAACTGTCCCATCTGTATGGAGATATAATCATAAATACAAGTAATTAGGAAAATAGGAAAAGTTGAAGTAATTAGGAAAAGTTTCTAGGAAAATGAATGCTAAGATGTAATTAAATTTGAAACGAGATTTTAATAAATATAAGCAAGATAAAAGAAATAGATGAAAGTAAATGTTGGAAATGTGAAAACGTTTGTTTATTTTTAAGGGAGAAGTGGTTCTTTAAACCAACATCAAGGGAGATGACAACTGTCTCATCTGTATTAAGTCCCATCTATAAATGTTGGAAATGTGAAGACGTTTGTTTATTTTTTAGAGAGAAGTGGTTCTTTAAGCCAATATCAAGGAAGATTCCAACTGTCCCATCTGTATGGAGATATGATCATAAATATAAGTAATTACAAGTACAACTGCAATAGGATTAGACCAGTAAGTATACTATGGTCGGTAATAAATATATAATTAACTACCAACTAGTTTTGGTATTATTTACAACCATGAATGGTGTTAGGCATGCTCCTCCATTCGAAGAAAAGCCTGAGCACATGCACAAATAGTATAAAGTAGCAGTGACGTCAATTCGCAAAAAAATTAGGGCGGGGGGGGGGCGTTTTTTAATATCTAGGGGACAATTTTGTCATTTTTTTAAAGTTTTTCAACGAAAATATAGAACACGCGTTTTTCAATGAGAACACCCCTATTAATGATATATATCCCGATCTGTGGGTACAAACTCCCCCCCCCATTAATTTACGGGACTGTCACCTAAGCATAATTTACGAAATCCTTATTTTTACTAGAAGACTTCTCATAACCTGGGCGCTACGATTAAAGCTAACATTAACCGTTGGGTCTTTATTAAATGAACATATCATACAAATGATTCTTGAAAAAAAAGATAATTACATGGTGACTGTAACATATTGATACTATTTTACCACTTGTTTTTCAAGTTGTTGCCAGTTAGAAAATTTAGAAGGTATGGAAAGCGAAACCCGTTACTTCAAGTGATAACTCAAATAATAATTGAACCATAGCTTATATAGCTTAGATATGACTAGGAGCCAGCACATTTCTTGCTATACCATTCATAAAGAAAAAAAAGGACAATGTTAAAAAGTATGTTGACAACAGACAAGTAAGCATTTCGGCTCATTGCTAACCCCGAAACGTCAATATTTTTTGACATTCATTTCTCTCTAAATTCTTTTTCATATTTTTCATAGAACTCACATGTCTTGTTTCTATTTGGTTCCCCTTCAAGTAAATTGCTTCTTACAAGGCTGACTAACTTACTAATTCGTTTATTTGACAAAAATAAGTCTATAAGTTGCCCTTTTCTACCCAAAAAGAGAAAATTTACTGTTTCCACATACATAATCTTATCCATAACGTCGAGGAGGAGGTACATAAGCTCTTTTGTGCCCTATTTTGCTGTGAATTTTCGTAATCTATTAGCCTATTTAGGGTTTATTATGGTTCTTTCAATGTATTGTTTACATTTTATCACAATTTATAAATTCGATTAGGATGTTTTCAACTCCTCTGTAAATTCTTTTTTTGCAGTTTTATTTTTTTTTTTTTTTACATGCGTGGTTCTTGAGCTATTTCAGCAAATAAATCATATTTCTTTTCTACATTTAAAATAAAAAGTAGCCCTGTTTAAAAAGCCTTAAATTTCAGGAGAAATTTTTAATCACTGCTTCAAACAGGATATATTTAGGGATTTCGTTGACGTTACCAACTTACAAAGAATTTATGTGATTTTGGACGCCCTCCTATTGATAAATTAGCTAGCTGATTTTTTGTTCAATGAATCAAAATGTATGTGGAGATATGATTTTACGAATCATCGAAGTGAGTCAATTTTCTACTCCACAGGTCCTCTTAGAACCCACAATAGCAGCAGAGGAGGGGGGGGGGCCTAAAAATCTGCAATTTTTTCTTAGCAAGAAATTTCTATTTCTTGTCCATCCTATTACGATTTCATGTAATACAATACAATAAAAAAAAAAAAAAAAAAAAAAAAAAAAAAAAAAAAAAAAAAAAAAAAAAAAAAAAAAAAAAAAAAAAAACTACCCACCATTCATGTTGACAAATTTATTACATGTAAAATTCTTGTCTAAGAAATTGTAGCTGTTTATCAAGAAAACCATAACTTAAAATTAGGACTTCTAATTAAAATGTCATTCGTTTAAGCGAGTTTCTGTTTTTTTTTTTTTATTATTATTATTATTATTATTACTGTTATTTTTACCCATAGTTCATATTTGATTCAGTCTTAAAAGCATGGACAGCAAACAATAATCCTACCATTATTTTTACTAGTTTGACTTTAATGGAGGGGATAGAAGTTCAGAGGGGCGCCGTAGTGATTATACCTGGCTTAACAGATACATTTATTGCATACAAAGCGCTAAAGTTTTATTTACAAATACGCTGCATCATAATATATAACTAAGCGGTCTCGAAAAACTGGCTTAGAAACGGTTACAAAAACATTTCCAGACAGTAAAAACGCGTCTTTTGTCACGAAATATCTTTGATACACTGTCAACTATTGACCCATACCATAAGAGATAGGTGCGATTGCCTTTTTCTGTTCTTTATAAAATAACTGTGGCATTTAAAAACATAATGCTTTGTGTCGTAATCAAGGGGTTATGCGCTAGGCCACTGACGCTGAACCCGAACTAAGTGCCACAGTCATGTAGAGTATACTACCCCTTGGTCGTAGAAGCAAGGGGAAATTAGGTAATACAGCAGAAAAAAATTAAAATATAATACAAGTATAATGGACAAGGCCGTATCCAAGGACAGAGGATTAGGGTTTTTGACCCCCCCCCCTCCGGAATGTTTGTCCAACTCGTAAAAACTTGACAAAAATGTGTTTTTTAAAGTTTACTAGGTACTTTTCTGTTATAGCGCCTATGTTAAGTTATTCATCCATTGACGCACTGTAGAAATTGTTTCTTCGATAGTTTCTGTCAGCTTAGCGTGAGACAAGACAAAGAGAAGTGACAGAATAGATGGGAAATATATAATTTGAGCTATATACCTGCGCATTAAGGGAGGGGGGTAAAATATTTGGAAATTGAAAAGTTAGAAAACAATTCTTACTTCATACTATGCAGAATAATTGTACCTATCGCATTTTGCATGCAGACCCGCAACACTTTACCCCCACCCCCTAATGAGCAAAAATCTGTCTCTAAAGTATTATATTCTCATCATAATTTGTGGTATTTTAT
Source organism: Artemia franciscana (assembly GCF_032884065.1). Taxonomy (NCBI): domain Eukaryota; kingdom Metazoa; phylum Arthropoda; class Branchiopoda; order Anostraca; family Artemiidae; genus Artemia; species Artemia franciscana. The sequence goes on along the minus strand of NC_088867.1, from coordinate 22,484,224 downwards.
TAGTCAGAGAAACAGGTTGGTCTTAAATGAAGAACTTAACAAAGGCACTATAACAGATAAGTACCGTTTATTTTTGTAACCCCCCGAACAAAATCCTGGATACGGCCCTGATAATAGGTAACACGAGCATATTATATGAGTACAATCGTATAATGGGTTCAATATACAAATCAAATGTTGCCCCAACATAGAGAAGGCTTTAAGATAATTTGGTTCAACGTCCTAGGTTAGATAGAAAATTATAATGGTAAAGATATACACTAGAGATATATATATATAATATCTACAATATATATTTTAGACGGAGACAATATAAAAAGGGGTTATCGAACAGTTTCTTGAACTTCACGAATTGACAAGTCATATCATTACACCTACACGGTTCACCCACGTATGTATCCAGGTGGAACTTATGGGCCAAACCCAATAAGATTCTATGACTTTTATTATTTTCATTATTTCTCATCATTTTATATTGACAAATTCCCTCCCTTAGCGCCTGCTTTCCTTGGTATACAAAAATTGGTATAAAAAATGTCTTAACAAATATGATTTAATTTTATATAATTCGCTTTAATGTTTTACGACTGGTAGACTTTCAGCCTGTAGCTAAAGACTTTAATTACCTGTAGTAGTAGTAGTGGCGTTATTCTGGGCCTTGGACCAAAACCGACTTTGCCTTACCGGGCAAGCCAAAAACTTACACGTTGCAGTGGTTTTTGCAGTAAACCTTCTGGGAGTTTACATTGCACGCACTTGTGAGTGGATTTTGAAGACAAAAGGATGAACAGGACAAAATAATTATTTCGGTAAAGATTTCGGTTCAGAAAAGGTAACAGTTATCGTCAGAGACTGCATTCATAGTCACAAGGTATTGTCCCTACTAACTTGCCTGCATAGCCAAATGACTTATCCTACTCTTCTCTGGATTCATACTTTTGCCACAAAATACATACATTTTATAATTTACTTGATTACTTCTAATAGACTTCATACGGTTTAGCCAGTTATTTTTTTCTGATTTGCCCCCTCCCCTCTCAAACAAAACTGCGTAAATTCCTGCCTCCAGCTCACCTTAGGGCACTCCGATTGATTTTGAGAATGAAAGCTGGTCTTACAGAAGCTTTATTCCACATACGTTCCATTTTTTTTATTATTATAAATCTAGAACAAGGTCAGTCATTACTTTATCTTTGCTGCAAGTAAAAAAGTAGCTAAATCATACCGTAAATAATTATCATGCTTCACTAAACTAATAATGACAAGTTTTTTGCTATTAATTTACTAATGACAAGTTTCTAGAAAAATGAATACTAAGGTGCAATTAAATTTAAAACGAGATTTTAACAGATATAAGAGAGATACAAGAAATAGATGAAAGTAAATGTTGTAAATATGAAGTTTCTTTTAAGTCTTGAAGAATGTACACCTAAGAGTCTATCTATTGGTCGTAAAGTATTAGAAATCAGTCAAAAGAAAATCGGATCGGATTTTATTTCCTTGAATTCATCTTGAGTAGCAAACGAAAGGCTGCAGTAGAAACCAAAGGCAAAAAAAATCATACTTGTCATACTCGTCCCAACAATGATTTGTAAGCAACAACAATAAAATAGAGATGCAAAAAAAAATATTAAAATTTAACTTTTCTTTTAAGTCGTAGTTTTAAAAAAGGGCTGGTTCTCAAAAAGAAAAACAATGCAAAAGACAGAACCAAGCGTCAAGAACATAAAAGATTTACCATTTACCCTTTAACTCGAAGCCTTAAAGCAAGATATGCTGGTCCAAAACTTAATGTCCATTTGGTCCATCTTGGGCTTGTTAACGAGAAAGCTGACGAATTATGATACATTTGTTAAGGATTACGTTTGGACCCTGGACAACGATGATTGACGTGACAAATCAACCGTGGTCCTGACAAGTTTCGAACGTCAAAAATCTGCTTCACAGTCAGTACGGTGAAATGTTTGAAATTTGTTGGAAAATTATCAGAAGAATTTATATGGAGTCAAGGTCGTGAATGACCGCCATTGTCAAAATTTCAAATTTATAAGTAAAATTTCTAACATCCTTAAGCGACTACGCGCCAACTCTAATCAGTAATTGAAGCTAAAAGTCAATAAGAGTTCCATTGTAAAACGGTCAAGTAGCCCTGACTACGGACGTTAAAACGCATGAAGTTGACTTGTAGCTCAACTATAGTTATAAAGCCAAAATTCCAAGACACTCATGATGTCTAGAGAGATGGCACAGATCAAAATCAAGACATTAGATCCAATAAGGTAATCATTTTGCACAAAACCCATATGTTTTGTATTTTATAATTTTCAATTGTGGAAAGTTGCATTTTTTAGGAAGTTAATGTAATCTGATTTTTACTTCCAACAGTAGATATATCTCTTTGAAAATATTACGCTAACGGTAAGAGATAGATAAAATGGGACATCACCATCGCGCTCTGCTTGGTTGGAGATTTTGATAGCCGACACTTAGATGAAACATTATTCAATCCTTTCATTCGAATTTGCCTATCTTAGGAAACAAAACTTATTCTTCCGCAAAAGATTTTTTTTGGCATAGTTACGGGAGTCCGTTAGTTTCCATTTACCAACAAAAAATACTGAAATAAACTGAGAAGTAGAACCTTTTTTCCGCTCATGCCTTCCACCTCTTTTCAGAAACCTCTTCTTCCTCTTTCCTCCTCTTTCAGAAACCGATTTTAAGCGCTGTTTCTTCGTGTGTTGATTAGTTTGGAAATTTGGGAGATTTACACTTCTGTCGAGTTTGTGTTCGACGAAGCATCCCTTTTCTCTGGTTTATATTCTTAAGAGCTGACTGGAGGAAGAAGTTCGAAAATTTCAAAAATTGAAAATCTACCTTGCGAATAGAATCAAAATGTACCGAAGTGTACCAGAAATGTTGGGTTGTATCATAAAACTCTGAATGTACTATATTTCGCCAGTACCATATATTATACAAAAACGGTACAATAGTACCGCGTTGGCAGCACTCTTTAGAATATATTCAGCTTCTTCCTTTTAAGTTTTGATTTTTTTTTGCATCAGTCATGCAAAAGCTACTATATTGGGGGTCAGTGGATCATTTCGTGGAGAGGGATGGCTACAACTTCAAAATTCTTTAAATTAAGATTTTTGGAAAAACTTAAGGTTCCTTTGACTTTTCAAAGAAAAAAAAAGAGAAATATTTAGGAGCTTTACTACCGCAACAGTTACGTCCAATCCAAAAATATAATCAAACACCCCCCGTACCCTTAGAAAGCATACAGGTTGCAAAGAAAATTGAGACGAGGTACCTAAACACGGAAACTTCGAAAAAAGTATTACGTAAACCAGGGCCGTGCCCAGGATTCTTTTTTGGGGAGGAGCACAAAATGAATTTTTCAGGGGGGGGGTAACAAAAACAGCTCAAAAACGCATCCAAATTTGTTTATATTCATTTTTTTACGTTTTTACGAGTTGGACTATTATCTTGGGAGGGGGGATTAAACCGCTTAACCCCCCTGGATACAACATTGTCGCAAAACATTTTCAGGGTCTGAAAAAATATTTTAGCTAAAAAAAAAAAATTAATATAAAACCGAGATCTTAGGCCATCCCTTGGAAATCTTAATGTCCTTGATGCTTCTTATATGCATTTTGACATTTTTAGAAATTCACAATTTTTAACTTTTCAAAATCATCCCACCCTAATGTACATACATACATAATGCACGTAAAATACGTTTCCCAACCTTAATAAAACCCTTTATGTGTACCATAAATAAACACAAAAAACTGTAGACATAAAAAGTACTAAGAATTTACCGGTCATAGGTAGTCTATGTACTTCTTTTTAATTATTGTTAGGTACCGTATTATGGTTATACGCTAAAAAAAACTGAGGTAGTCATCAAGAATAGAAATAATTTTACTAAATTCGGCTATCCAAAATCATAACATTCCCTACAATGCTAGTAAAATTATTTTAGCTTTAAACCTCGCAAGCGGTATGATGGCTCTAACGTAAAATCCAAGAAAACTTGCATATTTACGTTTACTCTTAGATAAAGGGACCTATCTCAAAGTGCCCCTCCGCTCAAAAAACGAATACTTAAACTAAGCTCCAATTGAGATAAATAATCTCCCAGATTCGTGAAGGATCGTCTTCGTTTTTGTAGGATTAAAATCAGAAACAACAAAGAAGTGATGTTTCTTTGAGAACTATGATAAATGATAACTGTTGACAGTAGGCTCCAGGATTCTTTTTTGAGACACCAGCTGCGACTTATTTATGATGTATTTTTATTTCTTTTTCATATTTAATTATTCTCAAAATGTTGCTTTGGACTTATTATTGATGATAGATACTTGGAAGAAGGGAATATTAAAATCGTTCTTTATCCAAATTAAATAAAAAACAAGTTTTTTTAACGGAAAGTAAGGAGCGGCATTAAAACTTAAAACGAACAGAAATTACTTCATATATGAAAGGGGCTGCTTCCTCATCAACGCCCCGCTCTTTACGCTAAAGTTAGACTCTTTCTCTTAGCTCTACTTTCTAAAATAGTAAAAAACTCTAGCGTAAAGAGCGGGGCGTTGATGAGGAAGCAGCCCTTTTCATATACGAAGTAAATTCTGTTCGTTTTAAGTTTTAATGCCACTCCTTACTTTCCGTTAAAAAAACTTTTTTTTTTATTTAATTTCTGAACGTTTTTGAATCAATGCATGTTTTGATTTTGGCTCTCCGCAGATGAATAATTAAAACGGAATTTGCATCTTTATTTTTTTTGGCTGAATGGCTTTCTCATAGTTTTGATCGAATGATTTTGAGAAAAAAGGAGCGGGGGAGGAGGCCTATTTTGATCTCCGATTATTTTGGTTACTTAAAAAGGTAACTAGAACCTTTAATTTTTTACGAATGTTTTTATTAGTAAAAGATATACGTAACTTACAAATTAGCTTACGTAACGAACTTCTGTATTCTCATGTTTTTATATCCGTATATGGGGGGGTCACCCCCTCGTCAGTACCTCGCTCTTTACACTAAAGCTTAAATTTTGTCCCAATGTCTTAAGAATGACCCCTGAATCACAAAAGCCGTAGAATAAATAATTGAAATTGCTAAAAATATTTTAGCGTAAAGAGCGGGGTATTAGGAGGAGGTGAGCCTATCATATGCGTAATAATTTCTGTTCATTTTAAATTTTAATGCTTCTCCTTACTTTCAGTTGAAAAAACTTTTTCATATTTGTTTTTTCAATGTTTTTTTTTTAAATAATGCTAGAAAATCCTGCACTCCCTTCATGAAAATTTTCTTCCCCCACGATAAATTCCTCCAAGAAAAGTTCCCCCAAAATATCCCCCTCTTCTCAACCCCCCCCCCAACATAATAATCCCCCTGAAAACGTCTGTACACTTTCAAAAAACCATTACTATATGTAAGCACTGGTCAAAGTTTATAACTTGTAGCCCCTCCCACGGGGACTGTGGGGGAGTAAGTGACCCCCAAAGGCATAGTTATAAGGTTTTTCGACTACGGTGAATTAAATGGTTATCTCATAATTTTGATCCAGTGACTTTGGGAAAATAATTGGCGTAGGAGGGGGCCTAGGTGTCCTCGAATTTTTTGGTCACTTGAAAAGGACACTAGAACTTTTCATATCCGTTAGAATGAGCCCTCTCGCAAGATTCTAGGATCACTGGGTCGATACGATCACCCCTGGGAAAAGAAACAACAAAAAAACAAATAAACATGCATCCATGATCTGTATTCTGGCAAAAAATGCGAAATTCCACATTTTTATAGATAGGAGCTTGAAACTTCTACAATAGGGTTTTCTGATACGCTGAATCTGATGGTGTGATCTTCGTTAAGATTGTATGACCCTTATGGGGTGTTTCCCCCTATTTTCGAAAATGAGGCAAATCTTCTCAGGCTCGTAACTTTTGATGGGTAAAAGTAATCTTGATGAAACTTATATATCTAAAATCAGCATTAAAATGCAATTCTTTTGATGTAACTATTGGTGTCAAAAATCCATTTTTTAGAGTTTCGGTTACTATTGAGCTGGGTCGCTCCTTACTACAGTTCGTTACCACGAACTGTTTGATAATAATAGCTTCATGCAAAGCCAGAAAAAATCACCAAGTGAGGGGGTGGAGGGCTTCTTATGTTATCTGGAGGTTCCATAAGCTTACTTCTTGTACGAGATGTAAAAAAAATTCCCCCCCCCCCCGTGCACCACAGCAGTAATTATTCTAAATAAAAATTATATAAACAGCATTATTATCAGCAGTTCAAATCAAACAACTCTTTGCAATTTAATAAACCTTTTTAATACTTATCCAGGAGATTCACATTGTCAGAGGAAACTGATCAGGAGAAAACTGGTCAGAACAAAATGCGAGGGAGGGCATTAAGGAGCGGGGGTGTGGTATATGTCCACTATAACCAGAGATACCAATTCATAAAAATATAGAGAGGGTGTAAAAAAATTTCCTATTTTTTTAAATGGAGATAAAACAAAATATTCTTAAAAGTTAAAGGGGGACATTTTCTTTTTTTTTTAAATGAAATAGAACAAAAAATAAATGAAATAGAACATAGAACAAATGAAAAATAAATGAATTAGAACAAAAAATAAATCTAAGGTGAATGACAATCTCCAAAGCCTCCTCCTAAATGGCATTCCTAACTAAGACCAGAGCCTTGCTTGCTTGCTTTGACTGTTTTATATTTGTGTACGGTTTAGTTAGATATTTTAAAGTTTACCTTAAAAAAGCTCTCTCTCTCTCTCTCTCTCTCTCTCTCTCTCTCTCTCTCTCTCTCTCTCTCTCTCTCTCTCTCTCTCTCTCTCTCTCTCTCTCTCTCTCTCTCTCTCTCTCTCTCTCTCTCTCTCTCTCTCTCTCTCTCTCTCTCTCTCTCTCTCTCTCCCTCGTTGTAACTTTAAATAGATAATACTGTAATTACTAAGTGCCAAGAACTAGGTGCAATTACCTGAAAGAGCAGATGATATTTCAATATTCTTTGAACAGGTTTCAAGAGGTAAGACCCAAGCGGTAAGGCATGTCCAAGGTAAGTTTGACGATCACGAAAACTTTTGACAATTTTTTCGTTTCTTACGACTTCAGTCAGGGTCGATACAGCACTGTAAGTAAAATATAGAAAAATGTGATTCATCAATGTCTAAAAATCTATAAACTTAAGAGGAACGTTTGCCTGACTCTGTATATCTATTAAAAAGAACTTCGCTGATCATCTTGAAATTTGGAATATAGATATCAGATATGTAAAGGAATGAAATAATATATTTGATTGGTCTTACAAAGAGCTTCCACCGCCCAAAAAAGGTATCAAGTTGTAAGAATTGAAAAAAACAAATCTTCATACGGTGAAGTCTAAGGGGTTTTCTAGCTGAGGAAACGAAACAGGATACGAACCCACCAATCTACCCACAAACTAAAATTAAAAGTCACCAAATTTGAAATTAATCCTATCGAGAAGCACACACGAAATCCCCCCTTCCTGCCCTCCCCATAAAAAAACCATCAACAAGGGAAAAAAATAATAGAGAGAGAGAGAAAGATGGGTTTATTAATATAAATAACAAAACAAAACAAGCAAATGGCCCGAAGCAAAGCTTGTTTGGGCTTATAATAAGGATTATACAGTGGATGAAGCGATAGTCTCTGTGCTTGATCTTGACCACAAACAAAACTAGGAGCAAAGTCTCTCGTAGGAATGAGAAGCCTTTTTCCATATTAATTCTAAAAAAAAATATTTAACGACGATGTCTCCAGCAAGAGACATAGACAGATTAGAAGTTGCCAGAATTTAACACCAGCCCCCCTTCCCACAAGTTACAAAACCCATTTTGCTACAATGTATTATCAAGGTTTTTAGGTTAAAAATATTTGGTACTTTTTATTTTACAAGTTAAAAGTGAAAAATTATCTTAAAATCAATTCAAATAAGAAAAGCGAAATAGGATCCCTTCATCCATGTAAGAGGCACAAAGGCTAGATCAGAGCAACATTAAAGAAATTAATAAGAACTCCAAATTTAATCCTTGTTAATAACCTTGTTTTGTTCCGAAATTTGCTGTACATCAAAATATATTTTTTAACACAATAATTAAATTAAATTTTACATTCGTACCCAAAATATAGGAAATGAGCACATCCAGCTTAAGTTTTTCATGAGGCAATAGATACAGATTACTGATTAAGAATTATAGAATCACGAAAATATTCTTAATCTCATGGATCTTGACAAGAGCGCCAAGGAACTTTTTTCAAAGAAAGAAGTTTTTTTCAAAGAAATTTTGTTACTGAGCCTCCAACTCCTGAATCATTTTCTTCCTGGGAGGCTCTAGGCTGCAAAATTATGTTCTTCTTCATCTTGAAGTAAACTAATGAGCTGATAATCTTGCACAGGGTTATAAAGGTCGAAGACTCACAATCATTTTGCAAAATTAGTCAGTAATTTCAATTTCTTTTATATTACAGCTGAATGTAGTTCAATGTCAACACCTGAAAACTTAAACTTTTTATGAATAGACAAATTAGTAATTCAATGCATAGTCTAATAGACTAATTAGTACTAAAAATAGCTCACCAAAAAAGATTAATCGAAAACATAAATACAAAATCTGATCAAAAAATTATTGAAAAGGATAAACCTCCTTAACCTTTAAGACAAACAGGTTAAAATACATAGATACTCAATGGTCTGCTTTTAGATAACAGAACAAAGTAGTATACAATGAAATTTTTAATGATTTTTTTTTGAAAGAAATGAAAATAAACTGCCCTCCTCCACGGATTTTAGATTCGCCCTAACTCCCAAGAAAAAAATACCCCCTCCCTCGGAACATTCTACATTAATTAAATTTGTTTTTGTTAGGCCCTAGAATAAAAATGTGCAATTTTATTAGTGCTTATTACGATGATTCCAAAAAAAAGCTGCTAAGTTAGCTAATATATTTTATATATATATATATATTTTTTCCTATACTTATATATTTTTATATTTTATTGTGTACTTTATATACCTTATATAATTTGCAAATTTTGTACTTGAAAATCATATATATATATATATATATATATATATATATATATATATATATATATATATATATATATATATATATATATATATATATATAAAGGAATGAAACGAAGCATTATTGATTGAGCTAAGTGTCTCTTTTTCAATTTGTTTATATTCAGAACTCAATATATATATATATATATAGTTGTTTTTTCAACAAACGAGTAACTTCATATAATAACGACGCAAAAAATCAGTATACATAAAAATTATGATTGTATCATTTTATATATTAAGCATATAATTACACTATCAAATTCTATATTATAAATATAGGCATACCATAATATCGCTAAGTCTGGCTTTGATAGACCAGTTTAACTTGTCATACAATTAAAATAACACTACTTTTATTTTACAAATTGAAGTATAGTTGTTTAATATAAACAACACTGTCTGACCCGACTTTTTTTTTTTTTTTTTTTTTTTTTTTTTTTTTTTTTTTTTTTTTTTTTTTTTTTTTTTACAAATAATAAAGAAGGAATCTGGGTCAAGATCTAGTTTTGTTCCAACCAATATTTTTAGAAAATCAAAAAGTCGAATGTTGACACACTCCAAAAAAGTAAATTTTGAAAACAATGGGTAAATATTTCTAGAGCCTCCTCAGCGTTTAAAAGGGGGAACTAATTTAATCCAAAACATTATTAAAAAGGGGAAGGGAAGTATAAAATAACTAAATTCAATTGCTTTTGTGTTATAATGGGATTAGCTCATTGATCGCATATTTGTTACTTTAGCTCTTTAGCTGAGTTTAGCTCATTGATCGCATATTTGTTACTTCAGCTTTTTAGCTGATTTTTTTTAGCAATAAAGTGTATAGGTTATATTCTTTCTCCTTAGTTTTTTACTTTGAGAAATTTTAGTACATATTAGTCTGATTTTTATTGCTCAGTTTCTCTTTTGACTTTAATTATTTTCTTTTACTTTTTTAATTGTTTTAATTCAAACTCCTCCCCTTTTCACCGCTGGAATACCTTATTGTGATAAAGGTGAAATATTAGTGTTTTTTTCTTCTTCCTACTTATTATTGAGCCTACTTACGTAGTAGACCTATCATTTCAAAATTTACTTCCTTGCTTTGCAGGAATTTATAGGCAAATACAATGTCTCGTTCAAAATCTTAAAAGTACACAGGTATAAACTATGAGTAAATTAGGCTGCTTTGAAATGCCGTTTAAAATTCATTGACTTCATAACTACACAACTTTAACATCACCAAAGTTAGATCTTGTTCCAATATCTTCTTACAAAATACAGTATGGGCGTTTTTCCATTCTAGACTCAAATAACCGATTGTCCGTTCATGAACACTATCATCTAGTATCGGTTTAAATTCCCTTGTAGTCTTGGGGAGAAAGTGGACAATCTATCTAATACTTAACGACGCCTATTTTAACGATCTGAAATGCTTATTTGGAATTATTTTCAGATTTAGATAAAGCGGTACTTTGCACAGACTGGCCAAGTAGATCACCGCCATTAACGTCTTAAAATCTTGTTTTACCTGCTTAGTGAACATCAAAAATTACGAAAAATACCAAATTTAGTTAAGTTAATCTAAATTTGTAAGTGAATTTACCCGATTAATTTAAGGATATATAATAGATAGAACAAAATGGTATAAAATTATTTATATTAGTATGTTGATTCTGATTGAAGTGCATTAAAGAAGTTGAGTGTTCAGGGATAGCAGGATACATGATATTGTAGTTATGCTAGGCTTTATTTTATTTTAATCCCTTCTGATATTATTTGTTTGATTATCCCTCTTTTCATATCATGGCGAAACATTTGGAGGGGGTGGGGTTATGTTAAGTTTGGGTTGTTCTTGTTGTTGATAGAGTTTAAGAGGTTCGAAACGGAAAATGAGGCTCGTTAGAAATTAAAGTTTAGCCGGGAAAACATTACAGTAGTTAAATTTTCACCTTAAGATTAAGGCTATTTTTTTTTTTTACCACCGAATTACATTTTTTGAAATGTAGTAAACAACCTTTTGTATAGATCTTTACAATTCATTTCTGTATTTTTTTCTAAATTTATACTTTTTTTATAATTCGTTTCTTGATCATCAAATTTTAGCAGCTTCTGTCTCCTCTGGCCCAAGAAGAATTTGAAAAAAAGTAAGAAGTATGGATCCACCCATTGGGTCGGATACTTTTAATTTGAAAAAAAAATAGACATGCTATCCCATGGACTACCGCAAGTGGGATTTTAGGTTTTAACCTCAATACCAAATTCTTAGCACGATTCCTTCCTAAAACCTACTGTTCCAGCAAAATTGGGACTGAAACTTAAAAAATATTTGCTCGCAGCTTGTTGATAACAGATGTCAATCTACGGGACTGCACAAACAGCTGCTTGAAGTCAGAACCCAGTTATTTACAAAGCTGCACGGGATAGGCAGTGCATTGACTAGGATGAATCCACGCACCAATACCTATTAAGACTATTATAGGTTTACCCCATTGCAGCAAATAGTAGTATTTTTCTAACTTGATTCTCTGATTTTTCCTCTGTCTCCTGCTTTGTTCAACTACAAACAATTTCTAAGGAGAGCCATAGTAAGTGTCTTAAGTAATCAGGGGTACTTATTCATGACAATATAGGGGGAGTATGTTTCAAAATCTAGGGGCAATAAATACCGAAATACCGAATTTACTGATAAATACCGAAAAGAGGTATTTCTCAATGAAAGGACCGGAAAAGATATTTGACAAAATCTGGAAGAATACAGTGAGAGTGGAAACACACACACCAACCGAACCTACATATCCTACTTGAACTTGCAAATCTGCCCTTGGCTTTTTTATGGCCTAGGTTATCATTAATCGCAATTAATCTCAGCCTACAAATTTAAAATGGCAAATGATTAAACACAATGAGTCTAAGCGAAGAAGAGCCAAAATCCAACCACGGCACTTAATAGTATATATGCTATAACAGAAGTATCAAGAATGGAGAATTTTCTACGAAGAAAATTTTGGGAAACATTTTAAAAGCTTTTTTAGTTCTTTCCTTCCTCCATGTAAAGTTTTGGTTAGTCTCATGCTTAAACCGTGATAATCAGCTGGTTGGTCTTACTTTTAAAAGATATTTTAGGATACATGGGTCGATAAGGGTCATGAACAGAAAAATAGCTTTATAAGCTATAAAAGGCATCCTGTATATAAATGTAGTAAAATAAATTAATATATGGTATTCATGTATTATACCGCCAACACTCAAGAAGTGATGTTAGGTTAATCTTAATGAAAAATACCAAAATATGATGAAAATATATTACTTTGAAACAATTTAGAATTATATAATTCCAATGTATTCCGTCACCCGCCACTTGTTTTCCACTGAGCGTTAGCTAATTTTTTCCAGATAAAATCGGTTTGTTCTCCAGTTTTACACAGCGTAAACCTGAGTGTTGGCGGTATAAAACATAAGCTTAAGTACCTAATATATTGTTAAATTAATAAAATTAGTCACCCTATATCTCAAATAATTTGTTTGAATTTATATTTTAATCTATATATATAATTCTAGTGTTAAGCTCCAAGCATGAAATTTGTATTTTGGGACATGTTCCTTTCTGCATTGGGTTATCCATTGGCCCTGTCAGTCTCGAGATTGTTAAAACAACCTATTCAAAGCTTTTGTAAAATATGTGAAGTGGGAAAACATCAATAAATAAAAACTTCGTCACTTGCTCATGCAATGTCATCGATTTTACGTAACAGGATCCCAAACGCTTAGCATTCTCTGACATGAGTTGGATAAGGGAAATGATGGCTAGAGCATAGAAAAAAATATATGCGAAATATTTCTAAGAAAATAAAAAGAAGCGTTTACATAGTTTGTGAAGAAATAAGCTAGAGTACAAATTTTAAACACAATATTTCAAAGTAAATCATGTATTAATTATGAGCCATTAATCTAGACGTCAAAATACAACAGACACTTTAAGACAAATACAGACAGTACCACAAATACAGACAATACCAAAGAAAAATATCAGAAATGATGTTCCTAGCAAAATGTAACGCTCAGCTTAAGCGCGGTTTAAATTCAGGAATCGGATATAAAATTGGCACACGCACGTAATACACGCAGCGTAGACACGCACATAAGTCTACTAATTTCTGAAAGAACTTGTGTCTATTCTATGCATTAAGCCAGAGACATAACCAGTGGGCTGGGCCCCCCTCCCGAAATCCTTAATTTTATCAAACTTCAGGGAAAATCTATCAAATATCTTATTAAAATTATCAAATAAAGTGTTTTATATTTTTGCCCTTACCCCCATAAGAAAGTTTATGTACATAGCTGCAATGAGTTACTTGTATATTAATTTTGACCAATGGCTTGTTATCACCTGACACAAGTTCCAACAACTGATTCCCCAACTGAGTTCCACCATCTGATTCAGTCAAGACAGCCTTGATGTTTCATCTGAATAAATGCATTAATCATAGATTAGAATGGATGTATTATCATTACTCGAGATGAGCCAGATAATTAACTTAAAGAGTAGTATTAATTTTCGTGCCTATAATCGCAAAGCATAAATGGCTCTTCAATTCCATTTATTAGAATGGACAATTATGCTTCAGCGTAAGACTTTATATTGAAAGATAGAAGAAAATTTACACTTACTTGGGGTAATTAGTACAGTAATCAGTATAAATTGTAAAGCCGTTGCTATACTTGACGAAGCACTCGGCTACTCTCACTGGGTCCAAGCCGCAGGATGCCAAGTCATTTAGAAGTTGCCTGGACAAAAATAAGAGATAAAATGTTTGGTAAATAATCAAATACAAAGTACAGATATTAACGAAATAAGGTGAAGGGCAAAAGATACAACAACAAAAATATACATGTTTTTTTAAATAACACTTATAACTGAAAAAAGAGCGAAGCAAAATACTTCTTCATTTTTTCCTCAAAATAAATAAATTCAAACATTAAAATGTTTTCTTTGCAACATTAGCTGTCATACGTCCTTTATCTCTTTCTAATGATTTTCTTCACATTTTCCTCTTGTATGAGAGAAGGGGGAGGAGGAGAAAGAGAGCTTTGCTGCCATGAGGGAGTATTAGAGTGAAAACCAGCAACAATTTTTTTCACAACTTTGTTTTACAGAATTTGCAAAATTACCTCTTAACGAAATAGTTATAAATCTGACGTTTTGATTCAATATTCAACCTATACTTGACGTTTCAGATATTAAAAAGTACTTAAATTTGCTGTACTTCAACCCAAAAATATATTATTATTATTGAAGCTTTTAGCAACGAATTGCATACTTTTTGCTATCTCATGTACATCTCGGAGTGCCACGTGTGACATACTATTCCGCCAAGCGTGGCAAAATTTCTCAAATCTTGACAGGCGTCACCTGGTGTATGAGATTTCTGGAAATTGGTGCTCCTTGGCTTTTATTTAGTTTTTACGCACGATCTCTAGATGCCAGCACCTTTTAAAATGTCAATGAGACAAATTAAAGTCTGTGATCTTGTAATCAAAGTAGTGTTGCTATCCGTCCTGATATATTAGGATTATGATAGTTAAGAGATTTCTAGTCCCAAAGTCCATATAGGTCCCGATTTCGCAAACTGCTGCAGCGAGCTTGGCTCAAATACTAAAAAATCTCATAATGGAAAAAGTATTTTCGCTCATGTCGACCCATTAGACTGATGAAAGAAACCGACTATTGCAGGGACTGTATAATCAACCTTACACTGCCAGTTTAACAACAGACCAACTTGCACAGAGGCAAAAAAAAACTTAAAAAGGGGAAAAAAGTTTTCCAAAAATATGGTGAATCAACTGCTTCTACGACAAAAACTTATTTGCAGTTGTATTCTAAATAAAACATACCTAAATAAAACTGTGTTCTAAAATTCTACATCCCCATCTAAGACTGTCCTGATAGTTTTGAAAATCTAAACTGAAGCGGACTTATTCTTCAGTGGCATACCAACTACTTCTACCACAATAAGTTCTATGTAACTGTGCTCTATTTAAAACTAACTATATTAGCTATTCTTTACGATTCTACACCCCCATCTCGGACTGTCCTGAGGTGGTCTCAACTAGATTTGAAAACCCTAAACTGAAGCCAAGTTATCCTTTTGTGGTATTAAATGGAACATCTTTCCCTCCTTGTATCTAAGTTTGACTTCATTCCCTGACTATAGGTGGAACAAAAAGTACAATTATAATTACTTTTATATATAGACGTTGATAATATTTGTGCTTCGACTGACAATCCTCAATCGAAGTACCAATATGAACGCCATCTATGAAGACCAAGCTTCTAGGCATACGAAAAGGTATATCATTTTTTCTCTTTTTATAATTTATGCCCTTGATCCCAAAAACTTTCACAAATTAATTAGAATGTTACAAAACCACTGCAAGGGTATGGAGCTATCAAGGTTTAATACCTGGTGGATATTGGCAGTTCAATAGTCAAAAATCAGAATTCGTCTGAGTTTCCCCTGTTTTATCAAGATCCAAAAGACGTGGTTATCCCTTCCTCTATATTGATTGATGAAAAATCATTATTTATCCCTCTTTTCAGTTTTTCTTTAAAGATATCATGACTTTACCATAACTCGAGCACCTATAGCTGCAATTGCTAAAACAATTTGCAGGTTTTGGCTTTGGATAATCAAGCTGAAGATCTATTATCCTACAGATTGTAGGTGCATACTCAGGGTTCCTATAGAATTTCCTGTTCCTTAATTTACGTTTCTTCAGGTCTGTACAGGCAGAAATTTCTCCAAAAACAGGATGGTTCTCAAAGGAAGCACCCTGGAAAGTAAAAATAGACGCATATAAAGAGTTTTTTTGCATCTCAACCCAGTGGCAGTTCTGGCCTCTCTTGGGCCCAGGGAAAAGCCTTGATTGGCAGGTGTCCCAAGAATTTTCAGACCAAATTTAAACACAATCTAATTTATTATCAAAATTTTTCATTTATATAAATCTGACTTTTCTTACTTTAAATGGGAAAAAGGCCTGTGGGAAAAATGAAAATGTCGGATTCAATTGGCTTATAACTACTGCCAATTGCGCCAACTATTTGAACAAAAATGAAATTTCAAAAATTAAAGAATGATTATAAATGTTATTTATTTGAAATTTTGCGCCCTTAAAATTTATGCACCCGGGGCAAAGGCTCCTATGGTCTCCCCTAAAGCAGCCTCTATCTCCCCCCTCCCCCCAAAAATGATAATTCTAAGCATAAAAACTGTTTGCATCAATGCATGAAGTCTCTTATTTGCAGTTTTAGTGAGTGTGGGTTCTCTAAAACGCAAGTCAGGTGTACGTTCCAGACCAAAATTTACGTATGAAATTATAAAGTGAACTATGAAACAGTTCAATATTATATAAGTAATCATACACATTATATGCAAAAGTATGGCACAAAGGTATCTTATTCTAGTTATAGATTACATTCTACAAACGAAATAAATTTCAGCCGGTTGAAACAAGGTATGTAATTAGTAAAAGTTATTGTATATGAAGCGAACTGATTTGGCTATGTACCTGGTCATCTTGACTCAATAACTTAGAGTACAAGATTATTCACTTTTAGAGTGCATAAATCTCTCCAAAATAATTACATTCTACCTTCACATAATTATATCCTTGTTGCTAAGACATAAAATATCTCTTCAATTTGGAAGACTTCGCAACTTTAATATAATAAAAACAATCCTGGTGAGGCATTCTCCCGTAACAAAACTGAAACCAAATCAAGGTTTGTGCTTCCAACCTTGTTCGGATTGGATTTCTACAACCGCCATGTTTCGCTACAGCATAAAAAAGAAAGAAAAGTGAGCTTGGAGTTACAAGGTTAAATGAAAAATGATTAGGGCCAGGCCCTGGAGCAACAAAATGACACAGTTGCCCTAACTAGAATAAAATTAAAAAAACTACATACACATACCGTCATTTGCGCATATTTATGATTTGCGTGTCCTGTTGAGCCTACTTACCTACGTTGAACCCCTAACCCTATATATTAACATCACGATGTAGCCTATTAGTAGAATTACAATCACCCATGAAATGTTAAAACATAAAATGTACCAAAAAGAGGCCTGTCCGACGACTTCTTAAAAGTCAGGGGCCATGGGATACACTCGGTGGTGCCAATTAGGAGGGTAGAGGGGAGCATGTGCTTCCCTTAGATTCCCCCAGAGGTTTTGAAAAGTACCTGTTTTTGGGCATTTCCATTGAAGATTTTATTTTTGCATTTTCACTTAAAAAATTGAAAAGACGACAAATTTGTCCCCGTCTAGTTATTGATAAATAGATTTTGCCTCCCTAAATTTTCGGGAATTGACGCCACTAGGTACAGTCCATGTCTCCCACGTCCCTTTAGCCAACCCAAAATTACATATTGTTTGGAAAGGGACAAATTGAAAAGGAATTATCTAGAGCAGTGGTTCCCAACCGCTTTTGGGCCATGCCCCACCCAGGAATATCTAAAATCCTGATGCCCCTTTCGTGATACTTAAATTTTGTTACTCAAAATTTTACGTGTATTCATCTGAAGGAGGCTTGAAAGGCTATTAACTTGGTATCGTTTTACGAGCCGTCCTCTAGGCATATCTTTATACTAATGGAAAATATTGTCTGAATACAACACATTTTATACAATGTACGACGTCATTGCTATACTATCTATCATACATCTTTTCTGCTCTTTAAATGCATATGCGTGTGATTTTTTTTTCACATGAATGATTTTTTTTTTTTTTTTCAAATTAAGAGTTTACAGTACAGTCAACCAAAGGGTGTATGTCCATGACCCATCAAAATATTGTCATATCACAATGGTAGGGCCTGCATCCCACGTTGAGAATGAGAGGTTGTTTTTTTTTTTTTTTTTTTTGGTATAAACAAAAGAAGTGTCCAACATTTTATAGAGCTTGCAACTTGAGATTTCAGAGGTCCTCTGTTAAGTTGAAACCCCCTAACCATGAAATAAAACCGGGTATCCAAGAGTTCTAAACGAGTAAGATATTGCATGGTCCCTAAGAACCTTACTCTCGAAGCCAAAACAGTTTCGTCTTGATTGTTGTCATTTTTCAAAACCGTTGCTAGAATTTAATTTTTTTTTCGAACTGTCCTCCACTGTTTCGCCATCTTCATACGGAAAAAGTTTTGACTCTCCATCTATTACCACAACCAAGTGGCGAAATGACAAATCAATTAAGAATGTGTTTTGCAGACTAAAACTAGATAGGTTGATAAAAGTAAGGCAATGTCCATAATTGCTCAGCCCCATAAGGCGGTGCACATTCCTCCTCCAAAGAGGCTACGGATATAAGCTATGAAATTTCAAACTTTCCTCCTCAAAATGTTACATATTTAAAAACAACTAGGAAGAATTTGTAGGTTTTGACTAACTTTTTTTCGAAAAATAACCCATAAATATTTATCAGCTTTTTGGAAGTTTAAGGGCTTAGTACAAAAAATATCTAAGACAGCTTCACAAGCTTTTAGCTAAGAGAAAACAGCTTCGTCAGCTTTAGATAGTTATTTTTTTCTTAAAACTGGCATAGTTACATTTCTGGCCACAAAAACGATCTAAAAAGGTCGCAACTTTAAGGAAGAATTTGTATTTTTCCCAGGATGGTTGAATCCAACCTATACTGAGGCCATGACATCAAGGAGAGGCACCGGTTAGAAGACAAGCGACAATGAGAGTAGATATATACAAGCCTGCCGCGTATCCGTGACGGGGCCCAGCGGCGTAGCCGCCCAGCTCTCAGTACTATATATATATATATATATATATGTATATATATATATATATATATATATATATATATATATATATATATATATATATATATATATATATATATATATATATATATAGTAATTTGCTTAATATAATATTAAAATGTCTTAACCTGCAAACCCAATATGCTCCTTCTTTGTGAAGATGCTTTTCCCTATGCTGTCCTTTTCCCCATGATATCCTAATGAAGATAATATATTTAGCAATTAAGTCGCTTAAATAACTACAGTGCGATGGGATATACCGTAAAGAAAGTATAGGAAATAAGGTATTCAAAAATAAAAAGGCATGGGAATAGAATTTGGGTCTTATGTAAATTAGATATAACTTTTCACAAAGGTGTGGCAAACACCATATATTTTGATTGGGGTTGATCCGATCAACCCAAAACCAATAATTTATTCCCATTTCATGATAATTATTATGGTGTAAAAAATTTTAACAACGCTTCTAGATTATACCAACTCCGTTGTTACTAATTAAACAATGTGTCCCTGACGTGGATCTTTTAGTTTTGGACCTTCCGAGTTTGTTTGATTCTTATGCTTTTCTGTAAGTAAATTCTTACCTTTATCTTCCATTAAACAAAATCAGTTCTTTGTAAGCAAGAAAATAGCAATTAAAATTAGAAATGAGCGATCATTAACACCCACTGCAATTTGCCGCTTACTTGAAAAGAATTGGATATTATAAATCCCAGTTTACGACAAGACTCTAATCATAATTTTTTTTTGCGATTTAAGTGCGGCTGGCCTCTACCAAACCTACAATATCTAATTCTTTATTTTTGAAATTTTTGAAAAAATTGCACACTATTTTTTTCAGTTTCAGAATAGGAAAAACAAAACAGACACAATTTCGGTAATAGGTTTTCCGAGGTCCGTTTTCTTTCTGCATATCACTCTCAATTCTGGTGAATCTATGTTCTAGGTTATACAATTCAAGTATGTCCGTTACTTGCTTTAGCTGTGGTGAACTGGTGAAATCCGTTTTCAAACCCTATCGATATTTGGTCGTATTTTAGAAGATATAGGAAATAGCAACATTGTTAGTTCTCAGTTGAACTCGCCATTCCGAGACTAGGCCAGATAATAGGCCATTCCGAGACTAGGCTCAGCTAAAATTCAAAGTTGATAGTAAATACTAGGTTTTAGTAGTGGGCAGTAAATCGTAAATCGGTAAGCTACTTGTCTGTTATAGTGCCTATGTATACAGAAGCTAAGTGGAACCGATTTTTCTGTTAGTTTCATTCAGCTTAGCGTGAGACACAGAATAGACAGAATAGATGGAAAATATATAATTTGGACTATATTTCCACATTGGGGGGGGGGTAGAGTATTTTGACAGTGTAAAGTTAGAAAACAATTCTTACTTCATAATATGCAGAATAATTGTATCGAACATATTTTGCATGCAGACCCGCTCGACTTTACCCCCCTAATGTGCAAATATACAGCCCAAACTTGTTAATAAAGTATTATAATTTCATCATACTTTGTGATATTTCATTAGGAATGAGTATCAGATAAACAATTTTTACTTTATACTTAGCTTCTATATACATAGGCGCTATAACAGACAAGTACCCTTAAATTATACCTAATATCTTAACGGGGGGGGGGGGGGTGACAAAAGTTCTTTCCTAATCTGCGCCAGTGTCTGTTTGTTTTAAGTTTTAATTGTTTTTTAATTCAACACGCACAAAAACTTGTCTTAACAATTTATTCGAGAGACAAGGGTTTGAGAGAAGTCTGGATTTGAGGGTGGGTAATCTGTTTAAACATATTTTAGAATTGGGGGTTTCTCAAATTGGCTTCCATAGAACATATCGATCTCTAATTTTAGGGCTTTGTCTTATGGACATGCGCAGAAAGAATCAGCTAAGTGTGATTGCCCTAAAAATTACATTTTTTTTAATTTAAAAGATAGTGAACCAATTAGGCTTCTAAAATCTCGAACTTTTAAATAAAAGGTTGGCACCCTTTTTTCAGAATTTAGGGATATCTGCACAGACCAAAGTGTAAGGGAAAAACCAAGCGAGCCTTCATCTAAAAAAATTCAAATTTTCAAATACATAGTATATTTTTCAATGCTGAGGCCAACTTACCCCCCCCCCCATCTTGCATACACAATAAAAAAAACTGTCTGCAAAGCTGCCTTTAAATAATTTTTACTTTGGATGGTAGATTAATTTGAGATCCGTAACAAATTTTGAATAGGAAATTTTCCAATTATTCTTCGGCAATAAATTTCCAAAATCGTTCATAAATTTGGCATAAATCATAAGCCTTTGCTGCTTTAATCAAATTGACCCCCCCCCCCTGCCTTAACATATACACTATATTTCTTCCTACAAATCTGTCAGAAAAATAAATGTTGGCTTTTGCTGGTAGATCTAATAGAGATATGTACTAAATTTAAAATAAGAAATTTTCTAAATTTTTCTAAAAAACATTCTTCGCCTTGAAACTGTCAAGTTTGTTCATAATTTAGACGTAGGTTAAATATTTTCACTTTTTTATCACATTAACGCCCCCCGACACTGAAAAAACTTCCGTGGACTTACTTGCAGAACAAAATTTTGCTTTCGATAGTGGATTTTACAGAGATGGGTAGAGAGCTTAGAAAATAAAATTTTCCCATTTATTTCGAAAAAGAATTATTCGCCTAGAAAATTTCAAATTTGTTCACAACTTTGACCTCAATCATACATTTTTGCTACTTTGACCAAATTGCTCCCCCTCCCTCTATAATGAAAAAAACCTCTGCGTAAAATGAATTTTACTTTTGACAGTAGATTTCACAGAGAGACGTAAAAAGTTTGAAATTGGAAACACTGGAAAAAATCAACATAAAACCGTTAGGACATAAAATAAAAGCATGCTAACTCATTTCAAGTCAATGTCTAACACCCGTAAAACTAAGCAATAAAGACTCACTAATGTTAGTTTAACACCATAAAATGGTCGCCAGACTAGTAATTTAACCATATCATTAATTCAGTGGCTTCCGCCACCATGATAGCAGACGCCCTTTCGTGTTGATGCACCTTAAAAGCTTTTCTGAGTTCATTATCAACAAAACTTCAATGAAGATTAATATCCAATCCTTTTTTGGGATGGATTTAATACAACAACGGTTATGGACAAATGAGCAAAGTATTTATACTGAATTCTCCTGTTTATTCCGAATGATATTACTGTTCTTGAAGAAATCATGAGCAGCAAAAAATGCCTAGAATATACAGGGGCGTAGCTCCAGCATTTTTATGGGGGGGGGGCAAGAGGGGTTTACATCCCGAGTCAAGGGCATGTGATATATCAAATTTTTTCTTCAAATTATTGGGGATAGCAACTGCCTCCCTCCTTGCTTCCACCAAACGACGCCACTGAAAACACACAATCTTGGTTCGGTCTGATCCAAGCACACTCAATTGCAGATATCGACTCTTTCAGTTCAAAAGGCAGTACCATCATATTCAGTTGCGGTTCTGGCCTCTCTTGAGCCCGGGACAAGATCTTGATTAGCCCCACCCTCTGTCTTGCAAATATTTTCAGGCCAAACTATAATTAAGTTTTCGTTTAGTAACAAAATGTTTCATTTTTTTAAATATTACTTTTCTTGCTTTATATGGGAAGAGATATGGGAAAATGTTTAATTTAATATTCAATTTGCTTATATGTAATGCTAACTGTGCCCTCTACTTTATTTTAATGAAAAGAAAATTTCAAAAATGTTAAATTATCATAAATGTTAGATTATTTATTCCCCCCCCTACTTTTCTGCACCGGGGCGAGTGCCCCCTCTGTCAGCCCCTAGAACCGCCCCTGATCCTTTTTGAGAAGCTCATTTTTATTCGTCTTCATAAAACTTGCAAATCAGTTTACTTAATTGGAACGTTCTCTTTCCATTACTTTTTTTCGTAATTGAATCCGTCTTCTGTTTATTCGAACAGGGGGAATAAAACAATAATATGCTTAAGTAACTTAATAAATAGCTGGATTTAATGCTTCTTACAGTAATTTCCAAAAAATAGCTGCATAGCGGATGTTGACGGCGGTTTGTCATTTCAAATTTGGGTCAATTTACTTTATTTGTCTATAAATAAAGATATTCAACAGACACGTATCTCACAGACATCTAATGCAATTTAGAAGTTCTTCAAAAAGAAGTTATTACAAAAGGTTTTTCTAATGGTTTTTGTCTATTATTTTTTTTTGTGCGCTAATTTAGGAAATAAAGTTGGTAGGACTTAGTCAAAATATTTGCCTCCCTAGATGGATCTGTGATCTTCAAATACTTGAAGAACCAGGAAATTTGTCAAGTAAAAGAAGAAAACGTACTTCGAAGAACCAAGGAAATTAAAATAAAAACACCTGTTGATCCCTGAACCGATCTTAGGTTTATTAATAACTGAAAATCATGACTTTCTAAGACTTTTCTGTTGGCTGTTTCAAAATTACGAAGTTATTAGGAGAGCATCATCTTTCTGTCAGTGTTGTCACGTCACCACAAAATTATTGAGCAAATCAAATTAGTTACATTTAATAACACTTTTCACCAGTAAAAATTCAAACATTAACAATCCATTGATTCCCAAAGAGAACTATACATTCAAAGGAAATCTTCATCTCCTTCACCTGCTTGATGCCATATGCTTTCAGCTTTTTGGTTTATTTTGCACCCATGTTTATTTTTTGTTAAATTGGTGCCTGATAATGGAGCAAAAACTGAATATGGAGGTTTTTTTAATTAAGAGTTGAATTCCCAATTTTTCTAGTTTTGTAGTAATATATATTTACTGAAATTTCCAATTAACCAAATATACAGATTTATGTGGTGCTTTATGGTTACAATTAGGAAAAAACGAAACGTTTTTATATTCGTATTAAAATATTAATTCGATGGAAGGCAACAAGCAAAAGGAAAGTGAAGAACACTATCTGTATGTCTGCTGTGCATTTAAAGGCAAAGGTTCAGCATCCTTCCCACAGTAACAGAGTGAAACACAGTTGCTAATGAAGTGTTCACATTCAGGATATGACGAAGCGTCAACTAGGAACTGTAAGTCCCCTTGACACCACTACAGAAGATCAAGGTCTAACGGTGCAAACCCCAAAGATCAGCTGCTACCTTTAGAGGCAAGATACGATGTGGCGTTCTCTTGTCTTCTATGAATACATTCATTTCTGAGAAATGCATCTTTCTAATAAGCTTTTTCTTCCAGTACCACGGTCTGTCATCAGCAAGACAAAGGCACAGGCACCTAGATAGCTCTAATTACCAGAAGATGAAAAAATATAGGAAATACCCCTTAATATGTGTTACTTCGTGGATTTGATGCGTCTGGCGTTACGAAGTATGTTTGCGAAAAAACAAAACAATGACGTAAGGGAAAGTTCAAAAATTTTAGCGCGACCTCAACTCTTAATGAACTAGCGACAATAAGGGCTCTTACCTTAAACGTACCTAATACTACTACTACTACTACTACTACTAATAACTCACTGCAGCACCAAGCCGCCTGAGGCCAACACAGCTACGCACGCTCCTCCTCCAACCTAATCTATTTAAAGCCTCCCTCTTTACACCCTCCCAGGAAGTTCCCATTTCCTTTAAATCTTTATTTATGACATCCTCCCAGCCCAGACAAGGACGACCTGCTTTCCATGTAGCCCCAGACGGTTGGCCAAAAAGGACAATCTTCGGTAATCTGTCATCCTTCATCCGTAGAACGTGGCCTAGCCATCTCAACCTTTCTTTCATTATAGCCCGTAACGTACCTAATGAGGATGAAATAATACTTTCATTACAGGTCAGAAAGTAATTGCTTATAAGAATGTTTGGGTTTCGGTTTAATATTGAATTGACTAATTAATAACCTTAATATTGACTAGCCATCTCCTCTTTTTAGTATTGACTTGACTACTTATAATACTGACTTGACTTCTAGTAGTCACGACTTAACAACTTGACTAATAGTAACATTGACTTGACTACTTAATAACTTGAATATTTACAAACAACCTCCTCTTCTTAACAACTTCAAATCTATCTTAAATCGATTTCTCCCTTAGACTTCAGATGTCAGAGTATTTAATCAATTGCTTCAATTGCCACTCCCTCACAATTTTCACTGTATTTTTTATTATTATTATGTTGGCGTTTGAGAATACCAAAAGAAGAAGACGAATATATGGAACTGAATTTAATCCCAGATCCACTAGGCAGGAGTAATAAAAACAATAGAAAGTATTAATGTTCTGTCCAACAAACTAATAGCAAGTTCGATTTTTTCAAGGCAGTATACAAGTTTTTCAATCGATCACACAATAAGGATATTATGCATTAAACACTTTCTAAACAAGAATATACTAAATATATTTACCTATTAAATTTCCAAATAGTTTCCAAGTTTCCAAAAAGAGCAGTTATCTGCTCTTGGCTTAAAGGGATATCTATTGTACAGTCTTTCCAATAGCGAAGGTAGCCCTAGAAATTACAGTTAATTCAATTAGTTGGAAATATAATAGGCTACTAAATTACAGCCCTGATACTATTCGGAAATAACATTGAAAAAGGCATCCACCTCAAAGAAACCTTTAACTGAGAAAATTAGTTTTATTTTTTAGAACCACACAACTGTCATAGAGATTTTCGCAGCAAATGCCCTAAACACTATAAATAATTTCTTACAAAAAATTTAAAGATTGAATAAGTAAACACAAAAAATATTGGTGAGTAAATGCTTAGAATTTACTTGTTGGAACAAGATAAAAGTCAAAAGGACAGACGGGAGTACCTTCCATTGCCCGTATACACTTTCTAGGGGTGTACTAAGGACGGAGAGGGGCAGCTCTCATCATCAAAGGGTTTTGTTTTGTTTTTTCTTAGGCAGTAGGGTTGAGCTTCTTTTCGGACAAATGAATATTTTATAAGAAGGTACCCGTCCAAGTGAAGAAAAGTTTAAAGAAAAAATTTCAGACTTTCTCCGGCTTTACTAATTGATATAGCAGGGCACGTTGATAAATATAATTTAAAGACCTTAAAAAATTTGCATAGTTTGATTCGATTTGTATTAGTAGACCTCTGACAAAGTCTAAATAAGTTGAGTCTCGAGCAGAATGAAATTCAAAAGTAGAAACTAGAAAAATTGCATCCAAGGAGATTCAAAGCTTTGGACCTAGAAGTAGAAAGTATACTTAGGATCCGACAAAAACACTTTCAAACATCCAGGGATGCAAAATTGGGGCACTGGAGGGAGGAAACCCAGGGCAATGGGTCTACAAATGTTGTTTCTTTTGAGAAGCAGCAAACCGAAAATGGGCAAAATATTGATAAATGAACCTATTTTTGAACTTCAGATTTTGTAGCTAAGGGTCGACGAAAAAAAAATAAATTAATACATACAGGATTGGCACGTAGACAATTAGGAAGAATAATAAAAATATTGTTGATGAGTCCAAAGAATTAATCAGGAGTTTGAGTTTTCTATACAAGTATCAACTTGAAGCTTAGTCTAATTAAGTGGTCAGAATGACATGTAGCAGAGTTTTATTTTCACTTTTACTAGTCATTTTACTTTATACGATGAGGTAGTCTTGTGATTCCTTCCCCCTTCCCCTGAAGTCTAGTAGCTACAAAGTTCGCCAGTATTTTGCAGTTTTGAAGAACTCCCCTCCTCCCAAATAAATAGACATCGACTTTCCTGGTGATAGTACTGATTTAAAAACCCTTGAATCTCCTCCTAAGATGAATACAGCTCTAATAGATATGCTGCGTTTACATTAGGGTGTCAAACATAAAAGGGAGAATGAATATGCAGACTAGGAGGTGCTGACTTCTCGTCACCTGATATACATCTCAGAACGACACGTGTGCCACACAGTTGCACCACATTTGGGAGAGTTCCGTAACGCTTTGCACAGTTACCAAGGCCCTTGTTACACTCTCCAATAGGCTAGGCACGCGCCACCTGGTGTACATACTTTCCGAAAAAGAGCGACCCCTCGCATAGGGATTGCTAAAAATACAAAATACATTATATTCTATGTGCTAAAGCTATTAAAAGTTAAAAAATTGCCCATGTTATCTTTCAAACCCACAATGTTATTTGAAACTACCATAAAAATAAATATGCTAATTTAAGGAACAAGGACTAAAAGGCCCAAAACAAAGAAAGTTCGTGTTTTACTTGTTGTTCGGCCGTGACATAAGTGAAGAAATTGGATAGTCATTTATTGACTTTTAGTATCCGGAGATCCAATGTCAACGTATGTAAATATTTAAATCTTCGACGGATTTATTGAACTATAAAAAGGACTTTCGTTTCTCTTGGGGTCCTCTAAGCAAGTTAGGAAAACAGTGGAGATAAACAACTTTTTTTTTTTTTTTACCAAGGCTTTGATATCCAAATACTGCTCCTTTCCTGATTAAATAAAAAAATACTAATTTTTTTTAGCTGAAAGTAAGGAGCGACATTAAAACTTAAAACGAACAGAAATTACTCCGTATATGAAATGGGTTGTCCCCTCCGCAATCCCTCGCTCTTTACGCTAAAGCTTTTAATTGTTTTAAAAAGTAGAATCGTGGCAAAGAGTCAAACTTTAGCGTAAAGAGCGAGGGATTGCGGAGGGGACAACCCATTTCATATACGGAATAATTTCTGTTCGTTTTAAGTTTTAATGTCGCCCCTTACTTTCAGCTAAAAAAATTAGTTTTTTTTTATTTAATTTCTGAACGTTTTTGAATTAATGCATGTTTGGTTTTGGCTCTCCGCACATAAATTATTAAAATGAAATTTTTATATTAATTCTTTTTTTTGGCTAAATGGCTTTCTCTTAGTTTTGATCAGATGATTTTGAGAAATAAGAGGTGGAGAAGGAGGCCTAGTTGCCCTCTAATTTTCGGTTACTTAAAGAGGCAACTAGAACTTTTAATTTGTAACGAACGTTTTTATTAGTAAAAAATATGCGTAACTTAAGAATTAACTTACGTATCAAACTTTCATAATCTTATATTTTTATTATGTATACGAGGGGGTTTGTACCCTCGTTAATACCTCGCTCTTTACACTAAATCGTAAGTTTTGCCCCAATTCTTTAAGAATGACCCCTGAATCAGAAACGCCGTAGAATAAATAGTTGAAATTACTAAAAATACTTTAGCAGTAAAGAGCGAGTTATTTATCTCCTCCTAAATACCTCGCTCTTTATGCTAAAGTATTTTTAGAACCCCTCATATGCATAATAATCTCTGTTCGTTTTAAGTTTCAATGCTACTCCTTCTTTTCATTTGAAAAAACTTTTCATGTTTATTTTTCATTGTTTTCTTATAGTAATGCTAGAAAATCCTGCGCCCTTTTCAATGAAAGTTTCTTCCCCCATGACAGATTCCTCCAAGGAAAGATCCTCCAACATAGCCCCCTCCCCTCAGCCCCACCCCCAAACAAAATAAAACCCCCCTGAAAACGTCTGTACACTTCCCAATAACCATTACTATATGTAAACACTGGTCAAAGTTTGTAACTTGCAGCCCCTCCCCCAGGGATTGTGGGGGAGTAAGTCATCCCCAAAGACATAGTTATTATGGTTTTCGACTATGTTGAACAAAATGGCTATCTCAAAATTTTGATCCGTTGACTTTGGGAAAAAATGAGCGTGGGAGGGGGCCTAGATGAACTCCAATTTTTTTGGTCACTTAAAAAGGGCACTAGAACTTTTCATTTCCGTTAGAATGAGCCCTCTTGCGACATTCTAGGACCACTTGGTCGATACGATGACCCCTGAAAAAAAAAAAATAAACACGCGCCCGTGATTTGTCTTCTGGCAAAAAATACAAAATTCCACATTTTTGTAGATAGGAGCTTGAAACTTCTACAATAGGGTTCTCTGATACTTTAGGGGGTGTTTCCCCCTATTTTCTTAAATAAGGCAAATTTTCTCAGGCTCGTAACTTTTGATGGGTAAAACTAAACTTGATGAAACTTATATATTTAAAATCAGCATCAAAATGCGATTCTTTTGATGTAGCTATTGATATCAAAATTCAGTTTTTAGAGTTTTGGTTACTATTTGGTTTGATAGTGGATAATTAACAACAAATCAAGCTTAGTATTTGTAAATTTATTTATTTAAATCATTTTATAAAAACATGTTATTTAACATCAGATGTATTGAAAATGTTGGTTCAAGTTAAGACAAGTTCATTTCTTTAGGAATTCGAATAAATCAAACAGTCCGTGGTAACGATCTGTAAGTAAGGATAAAAACTCTAAAAAACGGAATTTTGATACCAATAGATACATCAAAAGAATTGAATTTTTATGCTGATTTTGAATATAGAAGTTTCATCAAGTTTAATGTTACCCATCAAAAGTCAAGGACCTGCAAAATTTTGCATTGTTTTGAAAAGGGGGGGGGGAACCCCTAAAAATCATACAATTTAATGAGAATCATATCATCGGATTCAGCGTATTAGAGAACCATACTGTAGAGATTTCAAGCTCCTATCTGCAAAAATATAGAATTTTGTATATTATATCAGAAAAAAATATCACGGATGAGTGTTCATTTGTTTTCCCTCCAGGGGTGATCGTATCGACCCAATGGTCCTAGAATGTCGTGAAAGGGCTAATTCTAACAGAAATTAAAAGTTCTAGTGCCCTTTTTAAGCGACCAAAAAATAGGAGGGCAACTACGCCCGCTCCCACGCTAATTTTTCCCCAAAGTCACCAGATCAAACTTTTTAGATAGCCATTTTGTTCAGCATAGTCGAAAAATCTAATAACTATGTCTTTGAGGACAACTTAATCCTGCACAGTTCCCAGGGGAAGGGCTGCAAGCTACGAACTTTGCCCATTGTTTACATATAGTATTGATTATTGGGAAGTATACAGACGTTTTCAGGGGGATGCTTTCTGGTGGGGGGGGGGGGGTGGGGGATTCGGTTACGTGGGAGCATCTTTCCATGCAGAAATTTATCATGGGGGAAGAGAAGTTCCATGAAGGGGACGCTGGATTTTCCAGCATTATTCTAAAAAAACAATGAGAAATAAAATTAAAAAGGTTTTTTCAACTGAAAATAAGGAGCACCATTAAAACGGACAGAAATTATTACGTATATGATGAGATTCATCCCCTGCTTCAAAAGAGCTATTTATTCTAATTCAACGGCCTTAGTGATTCAGGGGTCATTGTTAAAGAATTGGAACAAAATTCAAACTTTAACGTAAAGAGCAAGGTATTGACGAGGGGGTGAGAACCCTCATATACGTAACACACGAATAAAAACGAACCTTTATAAAAACACACGAATATTAAAGTTCGTTATGTAAGTTAATTCGTAAATTACGTATATTTATTACTAATAAAAACGTTCGTGAATAAAACTAAAAGTTCTAGTGGCCTTTTTAAGTGACCCAAAATCTTGGAGGGCAACTATGCCCCCCCCCCCCTATTTCTCAAAATCGTCCTATCAAATTTTGAGAAAGTCATTTAGCCAAAAAAGTAAAATTAACATGCACATATCGTTTTAATTATTCATGTACGGTGAGCCAAAATTAAAACCTGCATTAATTCAAAAACGTTCAGAAATTAAATAAAAAAGAACAAGTTTCTTAACTGAAAGTAAGCAGCAAGATGAACACTTAAAACGAACAGAAATTATTCCGTATATGAAAGGGACCCTCCCCTCTTCAACGCCCCATTCTTTACGCTAAAGTTTGACTCTTTCTCACAACTCTACTTTTTAAAACAATAAAAACCTTAGCGTAAAGAGCGGGGCATGGAGGGGGGACAGTCCCTATGCGGAGAATTGGCGATTTGGAGGAAAGGAGAATTGTTTCCTACTGAACGGGGCACATGAGACAAAAAAGTAAGTGCAAAAATTCGTGGCATCTAATTTCTACCAGACCAGCGTTTTGTTCTTCGATAAACGTAGTCGTTCGATTGACCCGTTATGTCGGTCACCTGGAATTCAGAAATAATACAAAAAAGAAAGCTGTGCTTCGAATATGACTCCTAAAAGCTTACAGAAATTGCACAAAAAATAAGATAAATATTTCACGAAAAATGATTGTATCACATTGACATTACACTAATATTTTTTTCGGCTTCATTCTCGTCTTGGTTCTACTGGTTCTCAACTTTGTCTGAGCAGTTCTCGCCGAAACATTCTGAAGAGGCAGGAATGCATCTCAGCCAAGATCGTCGACATGATCATCTTGCTTTTTGAAAACCCGGTTTTTACGTGCACGTGATGCAACTAAGCAGCCGCCCTGGTGCAGGTTTCGCGTATATTATAACTGGCATGCGATCAACATCGTGAGGGCGACAACCCTAAGTGATAGCGTCTAGACTGGAAGGATTTCCATTCCACTCAGCTATCCAAACGAAGACTATATGCAAGGGGTATCGAGTAGATAAGAATGTGGGTTAAAGTCGTTCAGGATTTCAAAGGGTACCGATGTCAATAGTATGCTGACGAAGAGCTTGTGTCATAGGAAGAGGAGCATTTCATCCTTCTCTCCCGTCTTAGCCTTACATGAGCAGCACCAGCTCTCAAACTTCAACCAGTTAATCTTTCAACTTTCTATTTTGGTTGGCAACACTGATGCAGCTTCGAGAAAAAGCTAGTCGCGTTTTGCAGTCGCCCGCCCGACAAGATTACTAAAACGATGTAGTATCGCCGAAATGTCACAGCCGAAGAAGGCATGCGAGAGCAGAATGCCAGCTGCAGCATCACCGGGGTTATGCTTCACTTCAAAATCCTGAAATGCTTCGCGCAGGGCTTGCTTTCAACTAGGTAGAAAAGTAGGTAAGTAGTTTTCGTTTGTCTCATCGACCAGCAGAGCCCATCAACCTGCATCGCAACCAACAACCAAGGCTCTTCAAGCTGTAGGGAAAGTAGCAAAATGAACCTCTGTTTGCTTAATTTATCGGTAAGAAAATCTTCCTTCATACCCGAAAGTGGCATAGAAGATGTCTAGTGAATTTCACACCCAACGATTCCTTTAGTTCTTCTTAGATGAGCGCGGTCTTTATTCAAAGATCGGCAGCTCCGTCCGTCAAGGATAACTTGTAAATTTTTAAAATGTTGCAACAAGTAAGCCAAATACTTTCCGTAAATGGCCATATATGATGGCTCTAATTGCCATGGTATCCTGTGCAGCAACCACCCCCCCCCCATCAACAAAACAATGGCGAGAAGGGCTGGGGGACACTTGCCAAAACTGGAGTTTTTTTTGCATAGACTTGGTAGCATTCAGGTAATTTAAGCGGAACGAACTTAATGTTTCGGATAAGTATTTGGGAGAACTGATAATCCAGATTTCCAACAAGCTTGACAACCGATTTCCAATCAACTGAATAGACAAAAAGACCGATTACAAATAAAGCCAGTTAAACTATAAAGGCCCCAGTTTCAAAATCTAACGATTTGTGGGATTTTCCCTCGTTTCGTCTCTCTTTTTGCGTATCCGCAAATTAACCTACGCCCCTCGAAATGAGTTTCTGCTTTCTCGTATATCATAGTGCTTGTTGCAATTTAAACACAAAAATTCTTGTGTAGCACTAAAGGCGTGAAAAATCTTCATTTAAAACCTGACACTAAACCATTTTAAGTTCTATTATTGGAAATAGTATTATTAACCAAGCAGGGAGTCAACCTAGAGTAGTGGTATTTTTCCCTTCTTAATAGATTCTTTTTGCACAGGCTCCGATTTTGCAAAACACATTTTCTGCATTTTTCACTGAAAAACGTATTTTGGTATTTTATTGGAAAAACAACAAAGTCACCTTCTAGATATTGCAAACAATATTCTCCTCCCTACATTTCTTTGAATTCACTGTAATCTAGGATCCTAATTTAAGGTGACTTTTCTAATTATTTTCATTTGCTTTAGGAGACTATTGATAAAGTTGACAATTTGTATATACTTCTCTTGGAAATGAGTTGTTTCCTTCTGTCAATCAACATGGAAATTTATTTGATTCCCTCTGGAACAGATTTAGTATGTTAGAAATATCTCAGAAAATTTTGTCTTTTTACAATGGCCTTTATGAATTTCACGAACTGGTACAGTATACATTAAGGACCAACTCATTAGCTCACATACACTATTTGGAATACTTAAAGATTTTGAAAACTACCAATACATGATTGGAGATAATAAGTGGTGTTGAGATGAAATAACTCACAAAACTGGGGCCCAGTCTTTTAGAATTATTGCGAAAGTCCAATCACTTGGGGTTGAACACATTTGTTCCGAAAATTCGGGCCAGTCAATTGATAAACAGTATCCGCATAAGCAAGCAAAGTTGATTTTAAAGGGTTCATGGAATAGGATGGGGAAGGCCCCCTGGGTGGAAATCAAGCTGCAAATCGTAGAATAAACGAAACGGAAAAGTAGTCGCTAGTATTTCGGAATGGGAAGATATTGCGGGGAGAGAACTCAAAAGGAAGTGGCAGAAGCTGGCGGTACGTTTGAGGGGCAAATTAGAGCAAGAAGATACGCAAGAATTCATCTGGGGAGGAGGGGTAGTGTTTTAAATCACACTACAGACTGAAACAAAAGATGCTATTTCGATCGGAAGTTGAGAGTTCTAGGGCCTTTTTGAGTCAAAAGCGATTGGAGAGCAACCAGACCCTGTTCTAGAGTCTTTGTTTGATATCTGGTCCTTTTATAACCTCTTGAGACATCCGATCAACATTTCAAAGTGCCCATTCCGTTCAAGGTAATAGAAAATATCATTAAATTTGCATCCAAGGATGATATAGCCCCCAGAGCCCCTGGGTAAGGGCGTTAAAGTATGCGAACTGTCAAATTTTACATATACATTTTACAATGGAAAAAGGGGGATATGCTTGATCTTGGGAGCTCGGTGGCGTAAAACCTTCCGGGATTTTTTTTTTTTTTTTGGTCAAAAATATTATCAGCATTTTACATCAGGAAGCGAAAGGGGTTCGGGTTCTAAGGATGCGCCCAGTTTTTCCCGATCAATTTGAAACCAACAGCCGTAAGTCCTTATGCCAAAAAGACTAAAGTACAGACACATTATTTAATGGATCAATCCCTTTGAAATTGGTCCCTCCTCAAACAAAAGGGGCTCAAAAATTCCGAATTAATTTGAAGCTTAAAGCCTGAAGTCCTCGTGCCAAGGGGACTAATGAACAAAAATATATTCAAAGGATTGGACCCTTTGAAATTAGCCCCTCCTCGAACAAAGGGGGCTCAAAATCGCACTTGACACTTATATGAAACTTTGGAGTAAGGGGACCAAAAACCAGAAGGAAAATAAAAAAATATGGCTTCCCCACAAATGCAGCTCCAAAAAAAAGCACAAGAAATTATTTTTCACATCCCACTTCAAATGGAAGGAACTATTTTAGGAACTTGGGAGGGGGACCGGTCGATTGAAAACTGACATTTATTATTCCCTTTTTAAAGGATGAAAGCTATTGGAGGACAATCAGCCTCCCGCTCGGTTGGTTTTTGCTATCCGGCTTATCTCTAACTTCTATTATATCGACCCAAATTTTGACATATCAGTTTCGTTCAAAAACTTCAAAATTTTTCATAGAAGTTGATTTTTGAATTAAAATCAAGTTGACATCAATCCATGGCTAATTAGAGAAAAACCCAAAATAGATAGTATGAGTGAGAGGCACAGCTGGCGTAAGCCTTTTTCAGGAATGTATAAAAGTGACGTCATTTTCACTTGTTGATAGATAGTCTATCATCCATCAATCCGGGGTTGATATCACCCCACAACCCCTATGTTAAGTTTTACCTTATCCTGCAATAATATATCAGCCCTCCCAAAAAAACACGGAGAAAAAAACAATTAAAGTAAAAAAAATGTAAAAATAAATACTACAAGACATTCTACACCATATGTTCTGCCTGTATTTTCGAATATTAATAAATATTCCCGAATTACTTCTTTTTTGTCATACTTTCTCTGTGGCTGTTCGCTCAGATGTGCATGCAGCAGAAATTTCCAACGGGTTGTATTATAGGGGGGATCTTCCAGGGGGAAATAAGCCTAATACCCAGCTTTATCGGTAACCTCATGCATATAAAAACTTAATTCTGGGGTGGTTTTCACCGGACATTGGCATAGTTAGTATAATATATATATATATATATATATATATATATATATATATATATATATATATATATATATATATATATATATATATATATATATATATAATATATATATATATTATGTATTTAAAGTATGTTTAATCAACACGAACTTTCGAAACTACGTCTACCATACATCCTGGCGTTTTTAAAAACAAACTTAAGGGGAATGGTGATAAAATGAACTTTACATTATACTTTAGGGTATTGAAGTTTATCTTTATTTTTGAAACAAAATATTTATGTATCTGGGAAAAAGAAACTTATTTTCAAAAAGAAAAAGATAGGTTAGTTTTATTAAAACGGAACGTTCTCTGGCGTATTTTTTCAAAATTTCTTTAATATCAAAATGAGTTGAACTTTGGACACTTTTGAGAACATCCTTCTGAACACTCCATCTTATGGCATTTTAACATTGTCTAGTCGAAGCAGATGCGTTTCAAGTATCCATATGGATACTCTTTTCGTCGCCTATTCCGCGTCGCGTCATCGAGACCTAATCTCTAGAAACAGAAGCAACCAGTCTTCTGATTTCCATACAGAAGGAGGGTTAAATTTCAGCCTCCCCATGAGGGTGACAGAAAAGTCTATCCTCTCAGCAAATATTGAAACAAGTATCTACGTAAAATGCAATTTAACTAGTTTTGGATCGCAAGAATGATGTTCCCAAGTAAAAATTGGAATTGTTGCACCTATCACTGCTTCAAAAGTGGACGTAGTGAAATTTGTGTCTCTTAGGCCTTAGTGAATGAAAAATCAAGTCCATCTAAAATTTACCATGTCTATTTTTCTCTTTTTAGCAGATGTTCTGCTTGCAGAGATATGTATTTTTCTTCTTTTTTTTCATATGTAGCGTGTTTTCATTTATAAGATTGTGTTAGCTTAAAGTAGACAATAGACTCACACCGCGAAGATCAAAAAACGAAAGTTCATTCATTCAAGATGTGGTTTAATTGGAACTTAGACTCCAGAAGAGTTTCATTCTAATGTGCACTTTCGCTCACTTTTTAGTATTTTTGAAAAAAAGGGGGGATGGGGGTCCTGTAGATCCAGCTTGCGATGATTGGCCTCCTCTAGCTCCCGTGTGCAGGTAAATCTGCAGTTTTTGGTTTATTTTGTATCCTTCAGTTATAAATTTTGACTCCCGTATTGACGGATAGGGGAGGGTTCTAACACTTCGGGCCACCTCCTTTATTCCTAGGCTGTTGCCTTGAACTTGTGGCCTAGATTTACAAGAACTCATATCTAAAACTACTCATTTTGACAGTTGAAGTTTGCATTAAAAGATATTTCACGTCAGTAGTCTATTTAAAAACAAAGCAACCATCGCCTTAAGAAGGGTCCGACTGATATATCGGTTGCTATGGGGGTCAGTCGGTGTCACTATCGGTTATGGGAAAAAAACTGGCCAATTTTTGTTTATTTATTTATTTATTTTTGAATGAGCAGCTTATCCAAAAGATGGCGCCAAAATTCCTCGGGTACTTTTTGCTAGTCCAGTCCTTGGGGGCGGAGCCACAAGCTCAGTCAAATTATATTTGTTGTCAATACGAAGCATAACAGTGAAGTAAGCGAACACACAAATGTGCCCCCCCCCCCCTGTTCCATCTAGCATAAGAGGTGTGCCTCGTGGCCACGCAACTCCTTAAATGTATTTCAAAAAATATATAAAATAAAATAAAAAATGTAGTATTGTACCGACAGCAAACCATTAGTCGCAGAGTGCACGTCTCAATGGACTACCTTTAGTCATACAGTGCAGCAAGGTAACATGAGACTGAAGCAGCCTATCATATAAAAAATTACCGTGTTGGTTTTGTGAAGTCTGGCTGACAGAAGTAAATATAATCACAAAAAGCGAG
The DNA here is from genome assembly GCF_032884065.1 of Artemia franciscana. NCBI lineage: Eukaryota > Metazoa > Arthropoda > Branchiopoda > Anostraca > Artemiidae > Artemia > Artemia franciscana. The sequence goes on along the minus strand of NC_088867.1, from coordinate 22,447,287 downwards.
TTTATCACTGTTTCCTAAATCTACTGTATTTGATTTACTTTTGTTATCGTTCTTAACTTATTGTTTACAAAAATTTGTGGAAACTACGATTTACAAGAAAAAAAAAATAATGTTAGACTGATGCTCAGGTGGTGTTTAAGTGTTCTCAGTTTTTCTAAATCTGTTGTTAATAAATCTTTTTCATTGTTTGTAATCCACGGTGAATTATTGAGGATGTTCTTTGGTGTTTAATAGACCAGGGAGAAACATGTGAGCATGAACAAGGGCCGAGAATGCAGAGTTTAAATTTTAGGTAAGTTTCTTTTTCCGGGGGGGAGTATTCATTGGCAACTATATCGGCTGTCAGCAAATGTTAATGTTTTCAATATATATCGCTATTGGAGCCCAGAAATCTATATCGTTCGAGCCCTACCCTTAATATCACATCTTCCCTTTAGTAGACATTTTTATAAGGTATGCAGGCTAAAAGAGAATAAAAAAAAACTTTTAAAATAACTGGAAAAATTTTTTTGGAAGTTCAAAAATGAGACGATTTTCCTGAAAAAAAAAAGAGAAAACATTAGACCATGATTTATCATCAAAGTCATAACTGATATATTTTTTGCTTTTTGAACTTTGCCACCATTTTTTTTTTTTTTTGCAGTCTTATGCGTTTAATTTTTTTCGTCTTCTTTCTTTTATAGCAGTACTCTGAAAAGAGCAGGGAAGTCTAAAAAAAGGTCAACTGTAAGCCTTTTTGTCTGGAAAAAAGTATAAATGCGCAATTATTTTATTAGGAGAGTTGGAGGAAATTGTGAGAAACTCAAGGGTCGTCTGACCCGGATAAATAGATATTACAATTACTTTACTTCAATCGTATCTTACTCTGGTACTTGCCCATTATACAGAACACACTCAAGAACTCTGATCTACAAGATCTGACAAAACCGGTTCAGCTATCTGTATTCGGAGACAATTAGCTCAGGCTCAGTGGAAAAACTACATTGTATGTATATTTGGTATTTTGGTTAGGTATTTAATATATTACAATTGGGGCGGCCTGCTTTCCATAATCTTCTGCTGCAGTCACCATAATTTTGTTAATAAAGTATTATATTTTCATCATATTTAGATGTATTTCATTAGGATTAACCTAACTTCACTTCTTGCGTGTGTTCTGAATAATGGATAAGTACCCCTACGTATTCTTTTCCAGAAGTATCCAATTCCAACTTCGAAATTTAAAGTCTTGAAATCTAAATATAATAAATGTATTAAATTAAATTAAATTTAAATTAAATTAAAAATTAAATTAAAAAAAATAAATTAAATTGAAAATTAAATAGTAAATAAAAATTTATATAAAAATTTAAAACTTAAATATTAAAAATTAAATTTAAAATTAAAAATTAAATAAAATTAAATTAAATTATTCAATAGAAATTAACGTTCAAAATTTTCAGACAGTATGATTATTTGACGCTAGCAAATATGACAGCGAAATGCACAGAAGAAATATGTCAAAGGATCGCTGTGGTAGTAACTTGCATAAAATTCACTTTTTATTTCTGTTTTACCATATTGCCTAGATTCTATCATTGCTATTAAAATAATTTATTTCATTAGATCTCAGCCTACTGTCTCCTACAGCGGAGTTGAACACTCGCTCGGTTCTTATACACCACAGGAATGTACGAAAGACCAGGGGCATGAACGTGGAGCTAGATGCAAGTGTGAGGCCATAAATTTGGAGACACAAGATACTGAGTCAGAACTACGACTGGAGGGCTGGAGTTATAACGATTTATACACCTATGTAAAAGTTTATAGCCCCTTAGCCTCCGTTGGAACAAATCAAACATCAGATATTTTCCATTTTATTACTCATGTCTACCGTTTTGGCTGTGCTCCTTAAACAAATGCTAAAAGATTTAGCCTTCGATAAGCAATTTTGTGCTTCAATAAATATCTCTGTTTTAAGATTTCTGAATTTTGGCAGATGATTAGTTTAATAATATAAGCTTTTAGTTTAAAATAGTCTGAAATAACAGAGAGAAAAATTTCTTTCCTTGGGCACAAATCCTATTTTCAAAATTTATTGAGAGATCGAATAAAATATTTTTAACGTTTTAACAGATTTTTTTCAGGGATTTAATTTAGAAAGAAAATAAAGTTCGGCAAAAATAAATGTGTCCATTTGAATGATGCGGATACAAGGGGTTCTAGTATACACGACCTAAGGCCATATCTAGGGAGGGGTACAGGTTTTACCACCAAATTTTTGTTCGACTCGTAGAGACGTAACGGAAATGCATATGCAAAAAAAAAAAAAAAATCATGCCCTCCCGAAAAAATCCTGGATATTCCCTTGACACAACCAAGCATGGTAGTCTTGATACTGAAGTTATTGAAACAGGTACATGTCTCCCTGCCTCCAATGATATAAACACAGCTATGTAAATGCGACCATAAAAAATGATAGGTATTTAACAGAAGATAACAGATTTAACAGAAGATATGCTGCCTTCAAGATAAATAAAATTATTTAAATTGGCAATGATCCCAATTAAAACTGCTTTTATAATAAGATATCACGGATTGCTTTCACTTTTTTCCTTTAAAAGTAGGCTATTCCTCTTTTTTGGAAATTTCTGTTCGTTTTAAGTTCACCTTCAATGTTCATTTTACCTATGCTTCTTTGACTGTTAAAATTATATCTAAAAAAAAATCTAAAGTTTCACGTTTACACAAGAATCAGGGAACTCAGATTTCAATCAGATGATCTGATTGAAAGATCAATTGAAAGATTGATGGTCAATTTCATATGATCTGCGCAAATACTATTGATCTAAAGCAAGAGAACGATTGCTCTCTCAATTCCTCTCTTTGAATCCTTCTCTATTTCTCCCTCTCAAATCCCTAACTCAGAAGGATCTAGTGAATAACCGGATCAAGTGAATTTCAGCGACCAGCTGAAATTCATCAAATAATTTTGCTTGACCCTTTAGCTTTGAAAAATAAACTACTTCTTTGAAAACTTCAGCTTTAGGGTAGCCCAAAGTTACAATTGGAATCAAACGCTGCCAGAAGAATGCAATGATACAATAAGGAATCAAGCAAAAACAAGTTAACTTTTTTAAATGAAGGTAAAGAGCGACGTTAAAGTTTAAAACGAACATCAGTTGCACAGTATATTGGGTTGACTAACCACTCCTTATGCCCCCATTCTTTATTTTGGCGTTAAGCTCATGATATGTTGAGAATATACTTAGTATTGCAGCTTTGCGTCTTGTAAGAAGAGTGAAAGACTTAGGGGGTCATAACTCCCTCATGTATAGGATAGTTTCTGTTCCTATCTTTCCATGTCGTTCTTTATTTTCGTGTGAGAATTTTCTTTTATTTTATTTCCGTTCATTTCTAGTACCACATTGAGGGTTATTCTAAGTAAATAGAATAATTCTTTTTCCCAAGTAATTTCTATTCTAAGCAATAGAATAACCAGTTTCACAGTGAGAAAGTCAGTCCAATTCTGCTTTCAACTTTGCTTTCTCGAAAGAATAAGATTTAAGTCTACTAACTTGCTACAAACCATCAAAAGAACCGATAAAAACTAATGTCTTTCTATGTACAGAAAACAGTCCAGACTGCAGAAATTGTCGGCACACACCCTTCGATACCAAGTCGCCATGGTTGGCCACCGCCCTTTACAGACACTTCTGCTTCATATGAACATTTTCTCTTCCCTTATCGTGAGAAGATGTGTGATGAGCTTATGATGATATTTCCTGACTACCGAGTGATAGTATTAGAAATCTAGCGGCTACTGCCTCGTTAAGTGTTTATGTAGTATCAAACAGTTCGTGGTAACGAACTGTAAATAAGGAGCGACCCGGCTCAATAGCAACCGAAACTCTAAAAAACGGAATTTTGATGCATTAAATGAATCTGATTTTTATTCTGATTTTAAATATATAAGTTTCATTTAGTTTAAGACCTACTCATCAAAAGTTAAGAGCCAGAGAAAAATGAACCATATTTTCGAAAAAGGGGGGAAAACCCTTAAAAGTCATAGAATCTTAATGCAAATCACACCATCAGATTCAGCACATCAGAGAACCCTACTGTAGACGTTTCAAGCTCCTATCTGCACAAATGTGGAATTTTGTATTTTTTAACAGAAGACAGATCACGGATGCGTGTTTATTTGCTTTTTGTTGTTTTTTTCCCAGGGGTGATCGAATCACCCCAGTGGTCCTAGAATTTTGCAAAGGGGCTCAATCAAACGGAAATTAAAGTTCTAGTGCCATTTTTAAGTGACCAAAAAATTTGAGGGCAAATAGGCCCCAACCCACGCTCACTTTTTCCCAAAGTCACCGGATCAAAATTTTGAGATAGCCATTCTGTTCAGCATAGTCGAAACATCTAATAACTATGTATTTGAGGACGACTTAATCCCCCATAGTCCCCGGGGGAAGGGCTTCAAGTTATGAACTTTGCCCATTGTTTACATGTAGTATTGGTTATTGGTAAGTATAAAGACGTTTTCAGGGGGATTTTTTCTAGTGGGGGTCGAGGTGATTGGGTTATGTGGGAGGATCTTTCAATGGAGGAATTATTCATGGGGGAAGACAATCTCTATTATGGGGGCACTGGACATCCCGGCCTCATTAAAAAACGATCAGAAATTAAATAAAAAGAACAAGTTTACTCAACTGAATGTAAGGAGTAACATTAAAACTTAAAGCGAACAGAAATTATTACGTATATGAGGGGGTTCGTCCCCTCGTCAATACCTCGCTGTTTAGGCTAAAGTATTTTTAGCAATTTCAAAAGAGCTATTTATTCTAATTAAACGGTCTTTATGATTCAGGGGTCATTCTTAAAGAATTGGAACAACATTCGAACTTAAGCATAAAGAGTTTCATAACTATGATTTTTATGTGATAATAAACTAAAGATATTGTATGTCTTCGGCTTGGAGTTGTTAATAAATAAATGAAAAAGCAAATTTTTTTTCAACTGAAAGTAAGGAATAACATTAAAACTTGAAACGAACATAATTTGTTACGTATATGTTTTAAAGATTAAATAAATAAACAATTTATTTTTAACTGAAAGTAAGGAGCAACATTAAAACTTAAAACGAACAGAAATTATTCCGTATATGAAAGGGGCTGTCCCCTCCTCAACGTCCCACTCTTTACGCTATTGTTTTAAAAAGTAGAACTGTGACAGAGTCAAAAAAGAAACGAATTTTAAACGCTATTTCCTCATTTGATGGTTAGTTTAAAATTTGCAGAAATTTGTTTTTGTGTCATGTTTGTGTTCGACGAAACATCTCTTTTTTTGCTTATATATCTAAGAGCTAAAAAGTGAAACTCAATCTGACGAATGCAATGAATACGGAAATGTACCAAAAATTATTGACTATACCATAAAATGACCGAATGTACTGCCTTGTACCAAGATCTCTAAATCATACCGAAAACGGCACAATTGTTTTGCGTTGGCCACGCTGCATTGCAATATCTTTTAATTGTTTACAATATCTCTCCCTGTTTTTACGGCATCTGCAGAATTTTCATTTAGCATTCATGCCACATAATCACCCTGAAGAAGGCACATTGAACAGGCTAACACAAGTGTTCTTCGAACACCATGGACACAGACGATGCCTCCAGCAACTATATGAAAAAACAGGAGCCAGTATTCACAATTATTCATGAGTATCTCGGGAACACTACCTCGTAAATGCTGACACCTCACATATAAGGAATTAGTTAAAGCAGGCCCCCGGCAACGGGAGATAGGAGAGGTAGCCTCCCCCCCCCAATTGGGTCCCTTATTTAGCATTTATGCCAACACGATCAGCCAAAACAAGGCCCATTGAAGAGGCTAACACACGTGTTCTTCGAACACCATGCAAAGATGGACACAGACGATGTCTCCAGCAGCTGTAGGAAAACCCTTAAATGCATCCAAATCTAACAATTTTTCACAATGTTGTGTCGTTTCTAAATAATACCATAACTAGAAACGTATATACGGAGACCCCCAGGTCAACCCATTATCCTCAGAAATGCTATAATACTGCCACCTTCAACAAAAATGATAGGATTCTGCTACGATTAATCGTCCTTTGGACACAAAAAGGAAAATTATATGGATTATAAAGCACAATATAGAGAGAACCGCAAAATTATGGGGTAAGCAAGGGCGTAACCAGGGGAGGGGGAGGTTAGATGGTTTGAACTGCCTCCCCCGAAAGGTTGGTCTTCCTCGTAAAAAACGTAACGAAATGAAAAAAAATTACGCTTTTTTCAGTTTTTTTGTAACCCCCACCCCAGAAAAAAAATATTGGTATGGCCCTGAGTAAAGGTAGCCTCACCCATGGCTTTTAGGGAGTCTCAACCACCTAAATATTTGGTAAAAATTTGTATCCCTATTCTCTCTGTTTTTTTTTTTTATCCACAACTAAATCAATTGCAAGTATTTGATAAAATTCAGTATTTTAATAATGTCACACCTAGTGCTGAAACTTCAAGCCCTTTTATGTTTATCTTGGACCCCATCATAAAAAACAACTCTGTCAATACAACCTCATGACGGGATCACCTTCCCATAATAAATTAGTTTTAATTAACTGATCCTAATCACCATATAAGAGAAAAGGTATTAATTAAACCCTTGTAACAATTATTAAAAAGGGTTGTTTATCTTGACAAGGAACTAATTAGTATTCATAATTTCAAACACTTCTAAAACATTGTGGTAGGTGATAATATCATAGTCAAGCATCACATTTCACAAAAAGCTAAAGACTAGTTTCAGCAGATAACCACCACATCAAAAGGAATGACTACTTTTTCTTGTTCAATCGAACATAATAGTGTTCTTTGTGGATTTATATGAATTATTCAACTAGTAATATTTATATTGAATCATTTTATCATTCAATCTGAATAAGACTGAAATGCGTACCAAAAGGAGGGACAATTTTTGTGACTAAGCCAATGTGTCGTTAGCAGGAAAGTGCAAATGTCAGTAGAAAATGAATCAATCCTATGGGACAAAGGTGGTGGCAACTGGCAACTATGCTCGCTTTTCACTACCGATGACTCAGATTCGTAAGCAGAATTCTGGAATATTTTATCCAAGCGCAATTCTAAACCTTGCAGCTTTCTCCGAGCTGTCTCTTGGCTGACCAGAACCGAAATATCCGCTTTTAGAGCATAAAATTATTGAGGGGGCTGACACATAAATGGGGGGGGGGGTCGTCTCCTTCAGATATCTCCATAATTTCTAATTTTTTGCAACTCACTTTTATTTTCGCACTATCCCATCCACAGAAATAAATCCCTCTGCAAATGCACGAAAGGGGACGCGGGTCACATTTTCTGATATGTAACTACTAAGTCCATAGGAATGGACGATTTAAGGGGAGGAAGAGGCGTGATGGAGGCATGAGGAAGAGACATTAAAATATACACAGATTTTTTATTGTTTATTGGTCTATTATAATTAGTTTTTCTAAAATAGCTTTTCAACATAACCTCTATCAGGATTGATGCACATCTACGGTAAATGCTTCCATCCATTTAGGCCGTTGATCAAAAAAGCTGGAGATCCATTTAAGAGCCAAATCTGTGCTGAATTCGTTGTGTACTATTAAAATGGACGCCCTTCAACTGTTCTTTCAGTTTTGTGACTGAAAAACAGTCATATAGGGCTAGATTCGGGCTATAAGATGGACGCCAGAGCAACTTCCACCGAGATTCTTTTGTAACACACGAAGTATGTGCTGGGTAACACGCGAAGAATGTGCTCTTTAAGTCCTCAAAAATTTCACATAATAGGCTTCTGAGAGAGTTTGTCAACCTTCTAAAAAGTCGACAACGCACCTACTTTGGAATTCCAGGAAACACCTGTCACTATCTTGTTAAATTCCGTGTATTTTTGAATATCCCTTGCAATATAGTCCTTGCCCTCATGGCCCCCAAATGATAGGATGTAGCTTTTCATATTTTCCAAGTAGTTTTGCTATATATCCAAAGTTGTCCTCTCCCACACCCACAAAGAAAACAGAAAAAATACCATACTTTCACTAATAAAAATCATGTGTACTTGCCCAGCCTCCATCCAGCTTTAAAACTCTAAAAGGTTGTGTTATGTATGGAACATGTAAAATACGTCTCTATACCTCTGAACTTGCTTCTAATCCCTGTTCCTACCTGAATACCTCAAGTGTAGGCAAACTGCTCAAGGTGTAATCTTGGATCACATCAAAAATTATACTTTAGCCCCCAGTGACCAAGAGTAATGCATACTTTGTGGAAGTTTCTTAATGCAGTCCCTCCACCGAAAATTCCGGCCAGGTCTTGGGATCTCAGACACATTGAAATTGCACCTCGATGAAGAATAACTATATTCGTCTTTGCCATTTTTCAAAGGAATTTCTATTAAGGCGGTGATTAAGTGAACTGATGGAACTCGAAAATCCCATGTTAAATTGAAAATTTATATTTAAAAAGTACTCAAGTATTGATTGGCGGAAGATGCCGCTTTTAATATCAGGCCATAGCTTCTTGAAGATGCTACAAAATGTTTGAAAGGATTTTGTTCTATTTCCTCTAATTGCTTAGAAATCTTAGAAAATGTCTAGGTCTTTTTCACAAGTGTACTCTATGAAGGATATTGCTTTTGGAACAAAATCGGTACTATCATGAGCAGAAGACAATAACCTATAAGATGATTGGAACCATTTTTTGATGTATTTTCCTGTTTTCTAACAGTCCCCTAGAATATTTTCAGCTACCTGAAATTTTTACAAGTCGGTTGCCAGAAAGAATCTTTTCAGATCACCGATAATATCCCCCAGAGACCAAAATGACAAGCTGGTATAATCAGCTGCTTGTTAATAGAGGTTGAAATTTTCATAAATTATTTCAATGCAATGAAGTAACCTAGAAATGAGAAATAGCCAGGAGCCTTCAGTAAAGTTGTGCACACAAAGCCGAAATCATGGGGAAAATTAAATCAAAGCGAGGTATGCATCTTAAAAGTGTTACCACACATAGACAGCGCCTTTGTAAAAAGTATTTAGAGCTTGGTAGATGCAAATATCCAAAATACCTAATAATGCGGTACGCCGAAGAACTAGACAAGTCAAGAGATTTAGGTCAAGCGACAAACCTTGAGATGGAGCAGAACCCCCTAGCTTCTTCCCCGTTGCCCTACCGGATCGTGACTGGTGGTAGAAACTTGGATTGCGACGAATTGAAGGATTGCCGACGGATTTTTGATCCTGCATTTTTCATGCGCGATCTGGAGACTAAAGTTTGGAAGCACAGGTGAGCTTTATTTTATACTCTATTTATTAAGCCGAATTCTTATGCGTTTTCATTTAAAATGTTTTTAAAAATCAAAGAAAGATTTTTCTTCTGGGTCTTGATAAAGTTTTCAAAGATTCAAAATTTATTATCAAAACTTATTATTATTTTCAAAGATTCAAAATTTAGTAATTATTTTAGAAAACTGAACCAATTATGCCTTAGACGATGCAGCATGTCAAGTTTGGATACAAATGTTCTAGCCCAAAAAGGAAGAGAGGGAGACGTTTTTTTAGAGAAATGGTCAAATAATTATTTTATTAATTAGGTCAAATAAATCAGGACCAAGAGACTGTATTTGCAGGAAAGATAAGAAGTTTTTGTTTGATATACCATAATATGTACTTAATAAGCAGAAGGAAGTAGATATACTGACGATTTACAACAGTAAAAACATTACAGAATAATAATAGTGAAAAACAATACTTTTATTATAATGGTCGATTGTGACAAAATAACAAGAGCTAAGGGCTCATGTAGCACTTGTGACGAGGTCGGAAGAGCCAAGAGCTCATATGGCATGAGCTGTAGCAAAATTTTAAGAATCAACAGATCGCTTTAAAAGGAAAATCAGAGGCTTAATGCCGGTCAGGACTAAAAATAAGAGCTCTGAGTCACAAGGTCGTTCTAAATGTCAAAATCCATTAAGATCCGATCACCCACTCGTAAGATAAAAATACCTCAATTTTTCTATTTTTTCCAAATTAACAACCCGCAGCTCCCCCAAAGACAACGGATCCGTTCCAATTATGTCAATCATGTATCTATAACTTGTGCTTTTTCTTCCCATCAAGTTTCATCCCGATCTCTCCACTCTAAGCATTTTCCAAGATTTCTGGTTTCCCCGTCCAACTCCCTCCAATGTCACTGGATCTGATCGGGATTTGAAACCTGTGTTCTAAACAATAAGATCCATCTAAATATCAAATTTCATTAAGATCTGATCAGCCGTTCGCTTATCACCTCCGAACTCCTTCCGTTTTTATTTTTTCGTTTTTGAGTAATTTTTTTGAAGCTTGTGTCCTCCAATTTTCATTCGTTATGAATAACATCTAAAAATCTCGCAGTGGAGCGGCATCGAGGACTTCGTGTCATTGCTTATAGTTTTTGATTTGTGAATCCTTTTCGTTTTTGGGATTAACGACACTTGTGACAACAAAGGTCCTTGCGCCGGTGGCGTATTTCCACTATTCAGCAATTTGAAATGTCGAACAAAACGAAGAAATGTTTATCGAACGATGGATCGGTTTCGAAGCATGACGACCCAGGGCCTTTACGATTCCGGGACATTTGTTTAAATCCCCGCCCCCGAAAATAAGATCCTGGGAAAGGGTCTATATGTTGGCAAGTTCTTCAGTCTAAAACTTTTGGGAAAGTCTCATTCATTTTATTTTATTAAATATATATATTTTTTTTAGTTGCAAAGACATCAAGGACGTCCCAAATATGATGTTTGAAAAAGAATATCTACAAGGACTCCGAAGTAGATTTGTATTCAGATGTGAATCCTGCAAAGAGGAGGAGTCAGTATTTACCGAAGCTCCTCCATCACGAAAAAAAGATAAAAATGCACCGCAAGCAGATGACAGAGAGACCAAAAATTTAAATCGTGAGATGGTCCTGGGAGCAATAAATGCTGGACTTACGCATGCCCAGATTGAGGAGCTTTTTTGTACATTAGGACTACATATTCCAGCGTCTGCAGTGTTTTCAAAGTACGAGCGTGAAATCTGCGAGAAAACAGAAAAACTCCTTGCCGAATATTTATTACAAAATGGAAAAGCAGAAAGAGAGGCAGCTTTGAGAGCTGGAGAAGGGTTCGACCACGAGGGTCTTGTGCAGACAACTGTAATTGTTGATGGAAGTTGGTGCACGCGAAGCTACGGGACTCGTTACAGAGCTTTATCTGGATGTGGTGTGGTGATTGGATACTACTCTAAGAAGCTGCTCCATATTGGCGTTCGAAACAAGTTTTGTGCTATGTGCTTTCGTTACAGAAATTCGGAAAAACCCCATCACAAGTGTTTTTTTTACTGGGATGGACCATCAACAGGAATGGAAGCGGACATAATAGTAGAGGCATTTCGCTTAGCTCCAACAATGCACAAATTAAAATATAAGAGGTTCATTGCTGATGGAGACTCCAACTTGTATAATGAGTTGATCGCTAAGGTTCCATACGGACGGATGATTGAGAAAGTGGAATGCGTAAATCATGCCTGCAAATGCCTTACATCGCGATTGTATAACAAAAGGAAGACTGGTGGCCAAGAATGCTCAAAAAGGCTAACTCCAATAATGATAAAAAGCTAAGTGGGTACGCCCGGGCAACGATCATCCGAATTAGCCAAGAAGGAAAAGGCGCAAAAGAATTAATAGAGGCTCTTAATGCCAATCCTCACCATTTCTTCAGTGGTGATCACACAAAATGCCCTGGGCTCTGTAAAGACTCAGGTAGCAAAGTGCCTCTTACGGATTGTCCCTCTATGATATTCCTCTGCCATGTCCTACAAGCATTTGAAACTCTAACAAGAAGAGCGCGACTACTGATTGGGAATAATACAAGCAACTTAGCTGAGTACTTTATGAGTATAGTTGCAAAATCAATAGGAGGGAAGCAATTCCTCGTGACTCAAAATGGTCGATATAATTCTCGAGTAGCAGCTGCTGGTGTTAAATATAGTAAAGGAGAGCTAGGAAGGCTTCATATATATAGAAAAATCACAGGAAGGATACCACCTCGAGCGATGACAAAACTTTCAATGAGAAAATCTAGGCTAAGAGCTCTAAAGAAGAGGGCTCGAAAGTCAATGACTTGTCGCAATGAAATACTGAAGCAGAAGAAAGTAAATGAACCTGATGGGAAGTATGGGCCAAACGCAACAACTCCTGATCTTGCAGCTGTTGACTTCAAAATAATGAAGAGTGCCTTTTTACAACGGCTAGAGTGCAGCACTGAACAAATTCAAGAAATAGAAGCTGCGACTCGCCTACAAGGAGAAGACGACGGAAGCTGGTCAGCAGTACGCAGGGACAGAATAACGGCTTCATGGGCCGGAACTATAGCCAAGCGAAGGACGAAGATTGTAACCCCCTTGGTGCAAAAACTTCTTTATGCGCCATCAAAAGTGACTAAAGCAATGATTTACGGGCATACATTTGAACCAGTAGCTGCAAAAAAGTTTGAAGAATCGACCAGATTTAAAGTGGAGCGATGCGGTTTTTTTGTGCACTATGAGCATGGCTTCATTGGTGCCAGTCCAGATTACTTAGTAATTATGCCGTGCGGAAAAAGAGCACTTTTGGAAATAAAGTGTCCAGAAACTGCGAAAAACATGGAGATAGGCGAGTGGATAAAGAACCGAAAAGAGGCTAAGGTGGACTGTTTCATGGAAGTTGGAAAGAATGGACTGGTCAACCTCAAACGAGGCCACGACTACTTTTACCAAGTACAATGTCAGCTTGAATGTGCTCAGCTAGATACTAGCTTTTTCATGATTTTTACCCAGAAAGACTTCTACATTGAAAAGATAGACCGCGATCCAGACTTTTGGACCAAAAAGATTTTTCCCAAGCTAAAAGGATTCTTCATGGATGCTTTGATCCCAGAGCTTGTCGATCCCAGAGTTCCACGGGGGCTTCCAATACGAGAGCCGTACTTATAAGATTAATGGTCTAGTACCGGTAACAAGAAAATTCATTTTCCTGACATTCTATCCTTCTTTGTATTTATATACTTAATTTTATTATAATTTGAAATAAAATACCTTTGTTTATATTGCTTGTCCTCCAACTTTATCAAACAGTTCGTGGTAACGAACTGTAGTAAAGAGCGACCCGGCTTAATAGTAACCAAAACTCTAAAAAATGGAATTTTGATACCAATAGCTACATCAAAAGAATTGCATTTTCATGCTGATTTCAAATATATAAGCTTCATCAAGTTTCGTCTTACCCATCAAAAGTTACGAGCCTGAGAAAACTTGCTTTATTTTAGAAAATAGGGGGAAACAACCCCTAAAAGTCATAGAATCCTACTGTAGAAGTTCCAAGCTCCTATCTACAAAAATGTGGAATTTTGTATTTTTTGTCAGAAGGCAGATCACAGATGCGTGTTTGTTTATTTTTTTTTTTCAGGGGTGATCGTATCGACTTAGTGGTCCTAAAATGTTGCAAAAGGGCTCATTCTAACGGAAATGAAAAGTTCTAGTGCCCTTTTTCAGTGACCAAAAAAATCGGAGGGCACCTAGGCCCCCGTCCCACGCTAATTATTTTCCCAAAGTCACCGGATCAAAGTTCTGAGATAGCCATTCTATTCAGCGTAGTCGAAGATCCTTATAACTATGTCTTTTGGGACGATTTACTCCCCCACAGTCTCCGTGGGAGGGGCTACAAGTTACAAATACTGACCAGTGATTACATATAGTAATGATTATTGGGAAGTGTACAGGCGTTGTCAGGGGCATTTTCATTTGGTTGGGGGCAGGGGTTGAGAAGAGAGGGGTATGCTGGGGGAACTATTCCTGGAGGAATTTGTCATGGGGAAGAAAATTTCCATGAAGGGAGCGCAAGATTTTCTAGTATTATTTAAAAAAACAATGAAAAAATAAATATGACAAAGTTTTTTCAACTGAAAGTAAGGAGCAGCATTAAAACTTAAAAGGAACAGAAATTATTACGCATATGAGGGGCTCACCTCCTCCTAATACCTCGCTCTTTACGCTAAAGTGTTTTTATAAATTTCAATTATTTATTCTACGGCTTTTGTGATTCAGGGGTCATTCTTATGAAATCGGGACAAAATTTAAGCTTTAGCGTGGAGAGCAAGGTATTGACGAGGGGGTGAACCCCCTCATATATGTAATAAAAATATGAGAATACAGAAGTTCCTTACTTAAGCTAATTTGTAAGTTACGTATATATTTAACTAATAAAATTTATTTTTACTAATAAAAAAATTCTTAAAAAATAAAAAGTTCTAGTTGCCTTTATAGGTAACCAAATAATCGGAGGGCAACTAGACCTCCTTCCCCGCTCCTTTTTTTCTCAAAATCATTCGATCAAAACTATGAGAAAGCCATTTAGTCAAGCTTTGTATCTCACCAAAGGAAGCTGTCAATCAAAACCTTTCACAAGACTTGATAATTGGTGCTATTTGAAGTTTTGACAATCGGCGGTCTCTAGAGAATTAAAAGACGAAAGGCTAAGCTAACTTCAATTTTGAAGCTCGATGTTTTCAAGTTCACTTAATCACGGCCTTAAACAATTTCCCTAATCCCTTATCGTTTAAATCTTAGTGTTTAGTACCTGCCCATCATCATGAAATTATTGATTGATTAAAATATTCAGGCCGACTATCATATGACAATCAATCTACAATTTTGATATGAATTGGTATCAATTGACACGTTAACTCTTCAAAGAAGTCTGGCCGATCATTCAGAATGACATTTATATAAAACCAACAAGGAAATCTAGGGTAATCGCAAATATGTTTACAAATATCGACAGATGTAGAACTAATACTGATTGATAGAATGGAATTAAAGGATTGAATAATACGAGTTGAACTGCTATAAAGGTTATATAAACAGAGAAGTGACATAATTCCAAGGCAAAAAAACCCTTTTAATATTATTTTCTGAAAGAGCAATATCTATATTAAAAATAAAACGGTCAGAGCTTATTCCCTGGTGACCTAAGCCTAACGTGAGAAAATCAGCCACTTCTTTTCCAAGTCATGGTCAACGCAGAAACGTCGACTTACTAGTCATGTGTATTCAATGCTTCAGTTTTTTCCCCTGGCTTTATCATATAGAAAGATACTCGTAGAAACTAATGGAGGGGGGACCATTCGATTGCAAGTTAAGAATTTCTAATGCCCTTAGTTTAAAAGTAATCAGAGGGCAATCTGCCACTCCTTCAGCACCTCTATGCGTCCTCACAGCCACACATATTATTTGATCAGAATTTCAATGGCCGTTTTGACCAGAACGGTTGGAAGGCCAAACAAGTATGCCACCATGGGCGATATGATATAGAACCCAAAGTTTAATACATAAAATCAAAAACACATCAAGTATATGTTTCCCATAGATTGAAAAAGTCAAATCTTGACTAAATCCTCATGCAAGAATTTTTAATCTAGATATTTGGAGGATCCGAGTAGTAGTTTTGGCCCCTGAATCCTCCAAAATTTCCCCGATTTTCTTTGCAAAAATAAACGAGTTCGCTCACTAAATATTCGAGCTTGCTGACGTACTGTAGGAGGCTGATATCAAACATAGACGTCCAAAATAAAAATGTGCAGTAAACCCCTATATCTCAGGGGGCCTATGCTCCCCCTGACACCTCCCGCATGCACATGTAGATGAGTTACGTATATGACCCATAATCATTTGAAGATTATTCGCGAATGGTCCTTATTGATTAAATAATTTCATCAAATCACAAAATGAATGTCCCAATTTAAAACAAGCTGATTAGATATCTAACGAAAGGTGCTTGATTTCTACCGAAACTTATTTGTAGGGCATTTATGAGGTCTTAAGGAATTATTATCAAAATTTGCCTTTCCAAGCCTTTGATCTATCTAAAATAATTTCTTTTGTTGTATAGACTTGTATTTTGAAATTTGGTAAGTTTTCATTTCTACACAGTTAATCATCAAATTCCTTTCTCTTTCTTTTTTCCCCAGTTACTGCTAAAGTTACCTGAACAATATCTCCAAGGTCCTTAACATAGATTCTTTCAGTTTCGACAATTTCTGATACAACTCTATTCATACGATTCAATTCATGATTTGATCCTTCCAGGGATAAGCCACTATCACCCGAATCACCTGAAAAGAAGACATTTAGAAGATATTTTAAAGCAAAAGTACTCTTTTTTAATAGTTGCCCATACTTTTGTAGAAAATCACACAAATATTACCAAAAAAAAAGAAAAGAACCGGTATTCCAATTATTCATGGGTATCTCGGGAACACTACTTCATATATGTTGACACCTTACATATAACGAATTAATTAAAGCAGGCCCCTAACAGCGGGAGATACGAGAGGTGGCTTCCCCCCCAATTGGGTCTATTGTTTTACATACATTGATAAGAGCTTGTCAACCGTCAAGGGGGCTGTCCCCCTCTTGTCTTGAGTTCAGTTTTCTCGCGTATGTATGAATCCATCAAGAAAAAAGAAAGACAGAAAAGAATTTCCTTAAAATTTCAATGAGTCACAAGTTGGTCAAAGGGCCGTAGAACAGCATCCTGTCAGGTATCTTAGTAAGTCCTTTCGAGTAAATAAGTTGGAATTGCCAAGAAAAACTGCCACTATGACGATTTACACTATTGGATATGCCAGTTCCGTCACTATCAGATATGTCAGCTTCAATTATAACCCACTTCTCATAAAATAGCGCAGAAATCTATGTTAATTTTTATGAATCAGATTGTTTAAACCTATCATAAATATAACGCTTTTGTTTCCTATTATGTTTCTTTTTCCAAAAACGTCCTAACCTCTATGAACAATTTTTTTATCCCCCATCAGGGGTCTATTGTTTGCAACTATACGTTATAAAATATATTTATATACCCTCCATTGGATTTTAAAGAAAATATTTCCTCTTTCTCTTACAGGCAAAATTTCTCTTACAAGTTTGAGCATTGAGAACAACTATCTGAAGTTAAAAGCCCCCCAGAAAATTTCTATTAGCGACCTTGCTTGTCAATAATTTAGTTTTATTACTCCTTTCGCGTCTTGGCTAATATTAGTTTTAGAAAAAGAAACAATGGTTAACTCAAGTAGACAGGTAAAATTAATGGGAACGATTCTGGTAATGATACAAACATGACTCGGTATACAATTTACCAACCGTTAAAGAATAGCCCTTTTTTCTTTCTTAATGTGTGGTACTTGATACAAGAAAAGAGTAATAGTAATGAGAATTTTCAAAATTACTTCTGAATGACTCAGTTGATTCTTTTTCTTTCTTTAGCTGAACAGAAAAAATGAAAACGTGCTCTATTTTGTTCCATTATTCTTTAAGAAAAATTGTTTTTTTATTAAGATTTATAAATGGTAACTTACTCCAAAACATCTTAAAATCGGTTTATCGAAGTCCTTGTATTAAGCACTCAGGGATAAAAGTATTTTTAACACAGACTAATTTGAAAAGCTCAAGGAGATAGAAAAAAAAATTATAATTAAATTTAGTTGAAGACAAAATATACAAACATGCTCTATTTTGTGTCGTTATTTTTAAAGAATGTTGTCTCTAAAAAGATTTATAAATGTTAGTTTTAGTCCGACATAAATTAAAAGATAGTTTATCAACGTTTTGGTGTTTCGCACTCAAAGCTGTTTTTAACATTGATATGGAACTTCAAGGGGATAAAAGAAAAAGAAATCAAATTACCGAAGAACTTTAGGTGAAATGGTTCGAATTGTCATAACGAGACTTCAAGAGAAAAATCATTTTTCAAGTTAATTTATTGCCTGACATTTTGCAAAGCTCCAGTTACAGACTTTTTTAAGGGGGGGGGGATTGTTTTCCTAGGATAGCAAATATTGAAAAAAATGCCTCATTTCCAAGAATTTTTGCCGATTCTATCATATATTCCATGAATCTCTGAGCCTGGGGCAAAATGCAACTGAATAACTGGCTCAGGCATGTCCGCATGAATTTTTAGCGAGAGGACCCAATAGCAATAAACAAATCGAGGCCTAAGAATGAAAAAAAAGAAATCTTTACTTTATCATTTATAAATAAGAAATGCTCACAAATTGTAGAAAGTATAGCATTCTGGGGGGCCCAGGCTCGGAGACCCCCCAACCCTCTGAGGTAGTCCCTTTCCCGAATGAGACCTTCTTTACATTGAGGTGACCAAAGGGTCACTCACTTTCCGTCGACTGGTGTACATCTTTGAGCGCCACGTGTACTGCACACTTCCACCGTGCTTGACACAGTTCCGCCAGCCTTGTCACAATTCTGCCATGCTTGGCAGAGTTCCGTCATCCTTGGCCAAGTTTCACCACGCGTGTATGAGTTCCAAGCAACGCTTAATAAAAAAAAATGCAAAAAAAATCCATGAAAAAATTATGAAATCTGCTCTTAGCTCGCCAGTGTTTTTAAACCTTAAACTGACATATTTATTTTTTCTTTTTTTTTTCGAGTGCATAGACCATTAAGGTTCCCAGATGAAGCCAATTATACCCTCACTGGCTATAAAGAAAAACCTTTAACTTGTAAATCCAATAAACAAGTCCAGCTTAGTTATTCTTTTGGCTTTTCGATTTTAGACAAAAACCCCGACTACTTTCGGGTGTCACTCACATTCCTCCTAATTTTTCAAGATCATCGCCAGATCTGTGGAAAAGCCTATGTCGCGCTCCAACTCTTTTTATCTTTCATCACATAGGGGCTGTTTACTTCAATAAAAAGTTAGTTATTTTTATTTTAAGTTTTAGCTTGATTTACGACCTTCCACTTAGCCAGCCATCCAGTCTACTCCTAAGATCATACAAAATGGTAAGATTACTAATGTCCTTAGCCACATTGGCATGAAAAATTTACTGACATCTATATCCATGGCAGCATGGCTAAATAGTCACGTTTCTTCAGCTAAATCGTCGCACTGTGGAATTTATATCCAGACACTTTTTTTACCTGATACATAACCAATACATTTTTTACCGCTCAGGCTTCAATCGTGACCCCCCTCCCTCTACTACAAGAAATAATCTTGTTAGTTTAAACAGCGTATGATCCAGGCTCGAACACAGGAATTCATTTCGGGAGGTGGCGAGAATTAAAAAATAAAACATGAGATGCGAAAACAGTACGAAAAACAGATGACAAAAGTATTTCTAGGAAAATTGTACAAATCTCGGGATTCCAGGGGAGACGCAGACAGCCCTCCCCCCATATACATGCTTAATGTGACCTTTAGTAGAGATGAAAGCAATGTCCTTAGTGTATATTCATTCATAATAAAGAACCAAAAACAATAACTGGTAATGAACAAGAAGAAATGTCCATCATTCCTCAGTTAAAAACATCAAAGTTCAGGATATCCCAGTAAAAAAAAAATAAAAAAAATAAAAACAAGGACATTCACCCGATTTTTTGCAGCCTAAATTGAAAACAATCTTAAAAAGTGGATTTTCTAAGCATTAGAAATCCCCTGGTTCTTGAATAGCTAGGTCGAGGCCCTAGGAAAACGGTATTATTCAGATTTGGCGTCAAGAAAAAGCCAAACATCAGCAAGACCTTGAGTGACCGATTAGGGCTGAATATTTTCAAACGGAATGGGTTCAATGCAAATAAATTACTTTTCCATAGCAAGTCTATTGTTAACTAAGAAAAGAAACGACAAGAAACAGAACAGAAAACAAAACAGAACAAAACAGAAAAGATTTTGAAAAAAAAAATATGTTCTTAAACTAGTACCTGATTCGGCAGAGTGTCTCAACTGTGTGTTATGTTCATTCCGGATACTCCGAACTTGGCTTGTCCTACCTGGCCAGGTTGGCCAATCACACTCGGAGCTAGTTGACGTTGTTAAGGAGGAACTAGGGGGCTCAGGCTGTTCTACAATATTTGGAACCTAAAATAAATTTGATAAATTAGCCTAGCTATGACATAAATTCACAGGGTCCGATGAAGAATTAATGTTTGGGGAGCACCGATAAAATCCGGCTCTCCATCGGTATTTTTTTCCCCTGTAATTAGTAAAATTCTCGAAGTTCGGGGAGGGGGACAAAACGCCCAACGTAAAACGCAAAATTCTAAGTGCCCTGTCCCCCCCTCCAAAAAATACTGAAAGTTTCAACTTAATCCCCCAGCAGTGTAACATATAAGGGTAGAACTTCAAGACTATGTATAAAGCTCGTCAACTTTTCATGAAACACTCCCTTATTTTCAGGTTTCTTATGTGAGAAAGAAACATATACTCTCTTGCGAACATCCGAAGATCTAACCTTTTAACCCTGATTGTAAGAGTACTCCAGAGAATTAATTTCTTCTGCTTTCCGTTGTATTAACACTACGTAACATTTCAGATTGCTGATGTTTAAGTATATATTTAAGTTAGAAATCTGTAAGATTGGCTTCTGAAATTTCGCTTTATTCATTGCTCAAATCTTACTTGTCATTTCGAGGTAATAATTGATGTCATAGGCCGCTCAAAAATTAACTTTTAAAATTTGAACTTCCAAAATTTCAAACAAGCAACATGAACTGAACTTATTTTGCTTGTGGACAGCTAACATTTAAAACGAGGAAATAAAAAAATGATAAACTCTCCCTCCCCCGGTAGGGTGCGGTTTTGTTTTTTCCTTTTTCCTTGATAAGTAGTGATGTTTTCTATTGATGTTTTTCCCACGTTTTACAAGCTTTTATTATCACACACATAAGTTTAATTAAAGCTCAGGAAAAACACAGGCAAGTGCCAATTGTCCTTATCGGTCAAATCGCCAATATTTGATTATCTAGTTTGCATTAACTTAACAAGATAAGACAACTGTATCAACAAATAATTGTATATAAAAGTGAAAATTGCATTTACAAAATCCAAGAATTAAACCAAAACAAACACTTCTTAACTTAAACACCAAGTAAAGCTGCAAGATTATAAAATTAGACACGCCCAGAAAAATCTCAATAAACTCATAATTTTGGTAAGAAAGATATTTCTAGCGCCCTTCAACTAACGGCCAGCGTCCAAATAAACTTTGAAGTTGTATATCATTTCTCTGAGACGTATGACTTCTATCTAACAATTCGTGGTAACGAACTGTAAGTAAGGAGCGACCCGGCTCAATAGTAACCGAAGCTAAAAAAAATGGGATAATGATAATAATAGATATATCAGAAGAATCGGACTTTTATGCTTGTTTTAAATATACAAGTCTCATCAAGTTTAATACTACCCATCTACAGTTACGAGCCAGAAAAAATCCGTCTTGTTTTTGAAAAAAGGGGGAAACACCCCCTAAAAGTCATGGAATTTTGATGAAAACCATACCATCAGATTCGGCATATTAAAGAATCCAATTGTAGAGGTTTCAAGCTTCTGTCAGCACAAATGTGGAATTTTTATTTTTAGCCAGAAGAAAGATCACTGATGCGTGTTTATTTTATTTTTTTTCCAGGGATGATCGTATCAACCCAATGGTCCTAGAATTTCGCGAGAGGGCTCATTCGAACGGAAATTAAAAGTTCTGGTGCTCTTTATAAGAGGCGACAAAATTGGAGGGCAACTAGACCCCCTCCGACGCTCGTTTTTTTCCGAAAGTCACCGGATCAAAATTTTGAGATAATCATTTTGTTCCGTATAGTCGAAATATCTAATAACTATGTCTTTGAGGACGACTTCATCCCCCACAGTCCCTAGGCGAAGTGCTGAGTCACCGGATCAAAATTTTGAGATAATCATTTTGTTCAGCATAGTCGAAATATCTAATAACTATGTCTTTGAGAACAACTCCCCCCAGTCCCCAGGGGAAGTGCTGCCAGTTATGGACTTTGCCCAATGTTTACATATAGTATTTGTTATTGGTAAGCATACAGACGTTTTCAGGGGGGATTTTGTCCTTTGGGGCTGGCGGGGGGAATGGGTTATGTGGAAGGATTGTACCATGGATGAATTTTTCATGGGGGAAGATAATTTCTATGAAAGGGTCACTGGATATCCCAGCATTATTTAAAGAAACAATCAGAAATTCAGTTGAAAGAACAAGTTTTTCCAACAGAAAGTAAGGAGTAATATTAAAACTTAAAACGAACAGAAATTATTAAGTATATTAGCGGGTTTGTCCCCTCGTCAACACCACGCTGTTTACGCCAAAATATTTCTGATAAATTCAAAAGAACTATTTATTCTAATTAAACGGCCTTCGTGATTCAGGGGTCATTCTTAAAGAATTGGAGCCAAATCCAAACTTTAGCGTAAGGAGCGAGGTATTCACAAGGGGGCGAGCCCACATATATTACATATATAAGGAAATATCCCCCTCGTCAATAACTCACTTTTTACGCTACAGTTCGATTTTTGTAAAATAATGGCCGATATAAGCAATAATTTGTTTGCGTTATTTTAAAAATCATAACTATGATTTTTATGTTATAATAAACCAAAGATATTGTATGTGTTCGGCTTGTGTTTGTTATTAAATTTAAAAAAAAGAAGTTTTTTCCAGCTGAAAGTAAGGACTAAATTAAAACTTAAAACGAACATAAGTTATTACGTATATCTTTTAAAGATCTTTTCTTTCATTCATTTCAGTCACTAGAGATTTACTCAACTTTTTTCTAGGATGTTCTGGTAGACTGCTAGTGCCACCTGTTTAGAAATGGCAAAAACTGGCATTTAAGAGCCATATGGCACCTGCATATAGCGGAATTTATAAAAATCAAGTAGATATGAGAAATAGCTTTTGAATAAGACATTAAGCATCTCTCTATGATATTCTGGTAAGCCGCTAGACCTACTGAAAAAAAGAAAAAGAAAAAAGAAAACAAAAAAGGGGAGACAGATCAGTGCTACCGATACAAAAGTGATTTTCCTTATTGTTCAAGGAGTGGGACTGTAATTTCCCTTGGTTGCCATTTTTGAGGGGTTTCCGACTTTTTTTCAAAATCACCATAAATTTCTTTTTACAATAAACTTTTACTTGTAAGAAGAACCGAAATAGTAGTTACCATTCCTGATTCAGTGTCAAATGGAATTTTTTTTTTAACAGGGCTGTTTTTTTTTTTTCAAAATGCGTTTTTTAACTTTTGGTTACTATAGGCTGTGGTTTGCTACCAATACGTGCGATACCGATACGCCCGATACCCCGTACGTTCCTTCTCCAGGGATAATGGAGTGTGATATCATCATCAAAACCATATTTATTGGACCTTTGAGCTATGTTAAACAAAATGGCTATCTCGAAATTTTTATAAGACAGCATTGGGGGGAGGGGGCCGTGAGGGAGGGGAGGCTATCTTCCCTCCAATCTTTTCGGTCACTTAAAAAGAGCACAAGAAAATTTAAAAAAAGAAGGCTTAAAGAAGCCTCTAGAACTGGGGTACTAAAGCACACTAGATTTGGCAAAAGTTCAATTTTTTTTTTAAATCGGACCCCGCTTACAATTTGATGTATGTATTTATTGCCCCTCATCTGAAAAACACGTTCAGCTATTGTAAAATGAACAAAGGTGAATTACCAGATGTAGCAAAGGTCTATATTCTCCAGAAGAACCTTTAACTCCTAGAATGAACTAAGTGACTTAACTGTTTGCCCACGTTCTCTCCAATTGGTCAAAACCAAACCTGACAATTAGTGGGGACCCGGCGATTAAAAGTTTGATTGGAGATGGGGAAGATTGATGCGTTTCAGTATCATCTCAAGAGCACTGCGGGTCTGATAGACCTTCAAGCTCTTAGATGGATTAAGCTGATAGAAGTTATGGAGGAAACTATGAAAACGGACACATATTTATAAAGGCTGATTTTGCCGTAAAAACCACTTCTCATGTGTAGGCTAACAAATTTAGGAAATAACCTCAATCAGTAGAGGACGGATCCTTGACGTGATAGACCTGATTGAGTTTTGGGGCAGATAATAATTTCCACATTAAAAAAAAAAATTAACAGCTTTCCATTTACTCACAATTTTACAATGATATCTATACACTGCCATCTATTTTTTTTCTGTTACTTAATTTTATGTTTATATTTGTACTCTGAATGTTTAGATTTCAGTATTGATTAAACAAAATTTCAAGACCTCAGCTACAAGAAGCGAAGTAGAGTATAGAAGAGATGCAAAATATTGTTTTAACCTAAAACATTTAAATAAATCTTCAATTTGCCTCTCTTAGCTTGGATCGCTTTGTTAAACTAAAAATAAACATAAGTAGTAACATCTCTGAGTTTTACTAAAAATATTGCAACTAAGGTGTATTTGTCTTCTTTAACAAATTGGGAATAAAAAATTAAGCAACAGCAGTTTTGTTAAAAAGTGGTATGCAAAGTAGAAATTGAAATAAAAAGTTACCAGTGTCTAAATATTCATTTACAGCTATTAGCGAATTCCACTCCTTCCTAAATCGAGGTTTTTAAAGCTATTGATAAGCATATTCTTGTCCGAAAAATGTTGTTGCAGTAAAAATTGACCCTTTTGAAACGCTGGGCAGTATAAACAACCAATATAAGATTGAAAACTCTGATATTTTTTAAGTGTAGAGTGAGGCTCTTGGACCCATCACCCTCCAATCCACCCTGCCTTTGAATATATACAAACAGGTTTCTTGTATCTTCTTTGAAACGAGTTCATTCGGCAATTATTGGGGCATTGTTCTAAATGATAGAATGTTAATTATAATAAAACGAGAAAATGTAGACAATGAAGAAAAAAAGGTAATTCGCAGCAAGGAAAAAAGAGAAAAACACTGGAGGACGACCAAGGCTGTAACCAGGTTAGGGGGTTTGATCTTCCCCTGAAATGTTTGTTCGACTCGTAGAAACGTAATGAAAATGCATAAAAATAAAGTTTTTATGCATTTTCAGAAATTTTTCTGTAAACTCTCCCTCTTCCCGAAAAAATCCTGCATACGAAAATGCAGCCTCGAGGCCGGCTCATTGATAAAGCCCGATTTATATCTTTTTTTTTTACTCTAAAATTTCTCGTATTGTACTGTGAGGTCTCTGTGTGGTTTCAGGACCTTTTTTATGTTAACTATTAAATACCATTAAGATCACGGAATGACTGTCCTAAATAAAAACACACTAAGTTCGCATCGCACAACTAGTGCTTCATTTCCACCAAGGTTGTCATTTTCTGGCTTTGTTTACAAAATTGTAATGCAAAATTCACACTTCCACACACATTATTACATACAACAAGAACTGATAATTAAGGATTTTTAACAATGCTGATTAGAAAGCTGAGGCTAACAATGCGACACGAGTCCAAAATCAAAACACGATATGTAGATACGAGGCTGGGGCAAACATTGCAAAATTACACCCATTTAACTTCTAGTTCTTTCCAGTTCGCTCTTTAATTTGTACGGGAAATTTTACTTTAATAATTTTAAACTAACCAATGGCATGGATCCATGCATAAACTATAGTTTCCAGAATAAAAAAACAGCCCATATGTCAAGTAGGTGACCGGGTAGAAACGAGAGATACCGTACTATACAATAAAGCACACATTACATAAAAGTGCATTGTTCTATAATGAGTCGGCGAGACGTCGCGACCAGACTGACATTCTTCCTCCAACTAAAAATTATAAGTACCAAGGACAATAAGAACTGATTCTTTGAATATGTTAAGTGGAAATTTACATAACCATATATATATATATATATATATATATATATATATATATATATATATATATATATATATATATATATATATATATATATATATATATATATATATATATATATATATATATATATATATATATACTAGCTGTTGGGGGGGGGGCGCTTCACCCAACCCCCCCCCAAGCCCCCCCCCCCGCGCGCGTAAGTCGTTACGCGCCATATTAGTTACGCGCCATTGTAGTTGTGTCCCTATGTCCCACCAGTTCATATAGATACATATATGTGTATATATATATCATGAAAAGAGAAATCACCAATGCAACAGCACAAAAAAAAGAAAAAAAAGAAAAAAAAAGAAAAAAAAAGAAAAAAAAAAAAAAAAAGAGAGAGAGACAGAAGGAGAAAAGGAAGACTGTTTTCCTAAATTAGTGATTAATATAGACCAGCACTTGAATGAGGTCTTAACCCTACTCATCCATACAATCACATAGGTCAAACAGCATAGCCACACACAATCAACCATAAAGAATAATCCATGGACAGGCAGTCATGTCGTCAATAAGTATAAGTCGTCATTTACCAAACAATAGAAAAAATAATATAGAAAAATAATTCAGAGGCAACACCCAACATAAGGGCTCATCAGGAGAATACACTGGCCTATATAGGGTTTCGCCACTCTAAATTCTCTACCCAGCACAGTGTTGTGGCTACCACAGAATATCCATGGCATCCCCACGTCAGGTATCACCCCCAAAATACATGCCTATGAAAGAAAAAAAAACAAAAAAAACAGCAAATGTAAAACAACCAAGTAAAACCAAAACAAGCTTATCCTGTTAATATATCCCTCCCTTTAGCAACAATAGGTAAACTAAATATTATAAATTTTTACCAAATCACAAATATTAACACATTGCAAAAAACCTGAATGAACTAAACAATTATGGAATTCATCTTTACCATGTGGCTAATTTTTAAGAAAATCCGCTCAATTAGAAACACAATTCAAAATAAATGGCGCTGCGACAACATTTCTCGAACCTCCGAAATTAGTTGAAAATTTCTTTAAGTATTTCTAGATAATTCTTTTGATATTTATTTGAAAGTTCGTTATAATGAAAACTAAATTTTTTAAATTGCCAAGTTAATTTATTTACAGAAAAACCTCTTGATATCAATTTTTGGCTTAAGATTTTACATCTATTTTTAAAATCAATATAATTACTACAAATCCTTGCATAACGAAGTAACCGTGAGAAAAACGCTGAATATGTGATATTTGAGTGTATATTACTTTCAGGGAATGGGAAACTAATCACTTCAAAATCAAAATCATCCGTTTTATTATAAATTTTAAAACTTAATTTATTATTATCACAAATATTAATATTCAAATCTAAGAAATGATCTTCATGACCAGCGCCATGACTAGGCTCAAGAATAAGCTCTGATGGATATATATTTTTAGAAATATCAATGAAATCCTTACAATTTAAGACCAAAATATCATCTAAATATCTTTTATTATTTGACAAAGCATGTTTTAAATTAATTGGATTATTCTTATCCATCATATATTTATATTCTAGGTGACTTAAAAACAAGTCAGCTATAAATGGGCTGGCATTCCCCCCCCCCCATGGGAATTCCCACAATTTGCTTGTACAAATCACCCCCAAATCTTATATAAGTATTGTATAAAAGAAATTCCAATAATTCAAAAATCATATCCAAGCTGTAACATCTCAAGTTAACTGTAGTATTAAAGCAATTTGTCCATATAGCTTTTTTATTATAAATGTCTATTTTTAAGAACCTTTTACTAGATAAGAGGAAAGATTTCTTGATAACAGTTTTTAAATTATCAAACACTACATTAAGTGATAAATTAGTATACATTGTCGCAAAATCGAAAGACCCAATTCTTTTAGTTGAAACCATTGTTAAAGAATCTATCACCTGGAGTGAATTATTAACACTCCAATATGGATTAAAATTCGAAAATTTTTTAATACCAGAACAATACCGGTCGTCATTTGTGTCCCGGTGTCCCAGTCTGTGATTTCTCTTTGAGTGTCCCGGGCGTCATTTATATTCCTTGTGTCCCGATGTCCCGGTCTGTATATACATTCGTTTTGGAATTGGTCTTTTTTTTAGTTTTTATTTTTTACCTTTTTTTAGTTTTTTTAGTTATACCTCATGATTCTAATGAATGCCCTTGAGCTTTGTTGATGGTGATTGCTAATCGAACATTCCCTGTGTCCCCGTCGTCATTTATATATCCCCCTGTGCCCCCCGGCGTCCCCGTTGTAGTTGTGTCCCTGTGTCCCGGTCCCGATCTGTAATTTCGTCAGTCGAAAACATGACGTCAGTCAACACACAAACATGACGTCACCCGACAGACGCACACACACACAGACAACTTATATATATATATATATATATATATATATATATATATATATATATATATATATATATATATATATATATATATATATATATATATATATATATATGTATATATCTTTAAATATCGGAAAACCCATTTTTAAGGAAAAATACTCCGGAGGTGGTTTTTGGTATTTGCCTAATGCTAATGAAATAGAAAAAAATATGATGGAAATAAATACTTTATCAACAACATTATTAAACTTACAACTTAGAAAGTATCAACTTAGAAACTATACAAGTTAGAAATTATTGAAATACAAAAAAGAATGTGAACCAAGTACTGACACGCAAACCAACTTGTTTCATGTATGGCCTAGTGGTACACTTCCAAAAAACGTCTTTATCGAAAGAGTATAAAGTCATTTTGTGTCCATTGACCCACTGTTTCGTTTTGGGCAACACCCCCTTATCCTGGAAAAGTCTAGTTGTCCTTGGCAAATACCAAATTTTCATTTTAACCTCCATGGTAAGACACTATTTACTATCAACGCAGGTCGCAAACTGAATGAATTTCACCTCATGGTCTGAAAAGAAACCGGTTCTTAACCAAACTTCACTTCTCGACAGAACTTGAGAGTGGTGGTCATAAGACACAAGTACCGAAAAAAAGTGGGTGAAAAAACGCACAACAATAACAAACCAACATGGGACCAAACAGCTAAAGAAGGTTTAACTTCATTTGAAAGTGTATTTGTCATCAGGAATCGACAGGTTGTTGATGTTTGAATTTTTTAGTAAGAAAAGCACCGTCAAATTTAACTTTTTAGTTGGGCGTATTTATTTTTACAGTCAACGTAGAAACCCTGACGAAAATGTGATAATATCCTGAAAACTTCTTATTTTTGTAACAACCAAAATAATATATTATAGATCGCACTTTTCAGTCAAATTTGAGAAGTCAAAGGGACAAAAAATACATTTATTTTGATTCCCTTGGTATTTCACAACTCCTTGTTAAATATTAAAAACATCAAATTTAGCAGAATATTGCACAATCAAAACCGTTCAAAGAGGGAGGAGGATACCGGGGCAGCTGCCCACTTTGATACGTGTTTATGTTCTGCTTCTATTTGAGTCAGGCAATTTATGAACGCAGCAATTTCGAAGGTTACACGCACTGTTGTGTAATAACTTTAACTTAGGTTCAATTTTACGAGATGTGGGGGGATTTTCTTTCCTTTCACGAAGAACTTCGTGGAAATCACTGTATATAAATTTAGACAGTACAATCTTTCTCCATCTCAACCATTAGAAAAGCCGAACCCAGATGCAAGTACTCCGGAGAATATTTTAACAACATTTCTCAAACCGATAAAAGAGGTTCTCGAGCTGATCCTGTGAATTATAGACCTATTTCCATTCTTTCAGTTTTCCAAAGGTTTCTGAAAAACCCATGCAACAGCAGCTACTACAGTTTCTGTAGAAAAGAGGGTTTCTAAATACTCATCAGTTTGGGTTTAGACCAGGACACTCCACCCAAGATGCACTAACAGCTTTGAGTTTATGGATCAACAAAGTTCTGAATTCTGGCCTTCTACCTGCAGCGGTCCTGATTGATATCAGAAAAGCATTTGATACTATGTACCACCCTATTCTCCTCGGGAAACTGGAGCATACAGGAATAAGAGGCAAAACTCTGGATTAATTCAGATCGTACTTGGAGGACCGCAGGGTTTATTTGGGAGAAGACCCAGGAAACAATGTAGTCGTCAATTGTGGTTTCCTCCAAGGGTCAATAATAGGACCACAATTGCTCGTGATTCACGTTAACGATCTAAGTAACGTATTAAACCCGTATTATTCTTCGCTGTTGTAAGCTATGTCACGATGAAGCTTCTTGTCAGCATCGAAACGTCCATAGGTTTGATCAATCGCCCAGAAAAGCGTTTCGCAGAATACCTGGGGGTCCTGCTTGATGAGAACCTGTCATTCCTGCATCACATTCAAGCAGCAGAGCTGAAGATATCCAGGAACCTTGAAATAATAAGGAAACTAAAGAACACGTTGTAGCAGGAAACACTGGTCCTGCTATACAACGCTCTTATCCAACTCTATTTACAATACTGTGTAATGATCTGGCAATTGGCTTTTAAATCTCACCTGCAGAAGCTCAATTCGATTCATAAACGATCTTTGAAAATAATTGGAAAAAATGAAGAGTATTTGTCAATTGAGACGCTGCATCCTCAGTCCTGCTTGGCCTTTGTGTCCAAGTTTCTAGCTGGTGAACTGCCGTATACATTTAAAACATTATTTCGACCAATCTTGGACCAGCATAATGTAAATACCCGATCATCATCAGACCTGCAAATACCCTTCACCCCGACTAGATTATCGGATTTTGCTCTGAATATAACTTGTGCAAGGTCATAGAACCTGTTTCCAGAAGAACTGAGAGGTACGAGCTCCCTCGCGAGATTTAAAAGAAGAGTAAACAATTATTTATTAGCATTGGAAAAGATTAGTTGAACATTGATTAAAAAAATTATATAATGTATTAAATATAAATAGATAAAAATAAAATTAAAATCTTGTTTTGATATAAAGGTGAGGCGGTTTCCCCTGGGACAAAGGGCAGGAGGATAATTTGGTAGTTACAAACGAGAGACGAGAGGTAAGGTTTTTTCTGAGAGTAGGAGCAGTGACCACGCTGCATATTATGTTTAAAAGGTAGCGATTGAGGATCTCGGCGTCCAGGAATGGACTGAGTATTGTTATTAGATATATGTATTTTTTGATTTGATTCAACTTGAACAAACATAAGGGACATTAGATTTTTTTTTTTCACGGGTAGACAAGTCAGATTTCTCTTGAACACGAAATTTGGCTTCATCTTTGTAACACTAAGCTTCAAAGAATCTTAAAATTTTAAATTAATTTATTTCAGTATAATTATATTTTCATATTTTCATATTTTCAGTATAATTATATTTTCAGTATAATTATATTTTTATTTCAGTATAATTTATTTCAGTAAATTTTAAATTAATTTATTTCAGTGTAATTACTGTAAAATCGGTAATTAGTAGTGTAATGTTATTATTAGATGTTTGTAGAAATTACAAGTTGGTTTCAAAGTCTCGAGTTGGTTTTAAAGGCATTTTGAGAAAGCTTCTTCCAAAATACGTGTTCTAGGGGAATATACGCTGGGCCGCCGATGGCAGATGAAATGGGAAGAGGTGTTTGTACGAGCCAATAGTGTAGTAGCCAAAAATTATTGAGTTTGATTATACTATATAAAATTATTCACAGTGGTAGCAATATAGAAAGCAATATACGAGGCGATTGTGGTAGCTATTCTGGAGTATAGAATAGCCTATATTCAGGAACATTTCTGGAGATTACTTTTGCTGGAAAACAAACCTCGGGTGGTACAAGTTAACCAATGCATGGTACGAAACATGCAATGTGTGGTCTATTTAGTGTGTCAAGGGCGGCACAAAAAGTACCGTGCATACCGTAGAGTGCCATACGTAGCAAGATACGTCACAAAGTGCGTCATACGTAGCGTGAAAGAGGTGTGCCACGTATGGCGATAAAAGTGGGGCTCTGAGAGGCTCACCAGGTGGCGAGGAGTAGGCAATCCCTCGGAGTTAACAAAGTCCAATCACGAATAACTATAGTGGCAACAATGTGGCACTTAGCAAATAAAAACATGTGGAGTGTACACCTGCCTCATGGATTCAATAGATGGTATTCTTTCAGAAATGTTACGTACTACACAGCATGGTGACAAAGCACACGGAAGCTTCAATATAATCCTTGTATTCTTGTTTATGAATTGTTATGATTTTCCAATAGATCCAATGACCTCTAAGCATTAGCCTTGCTATAATTATTAATTATCATTTACTAGCCAAAGCCACAAATTATAGTATAATAGGTGTGTTATTACCATAAACATATCTAGTATTTGTTCCATCGAATTGTGATTAGGCTACATACGTAAATATCGTATTGCTCCACTGTAAAGAAAAGAAGATGAAGATGCTTCCAATCACCGGGATGGCTATTAGGGCAGCTGATTTTTTAGATTTTTTTTTTATATTGAAGTTCATCGACACTATTTAATTAGAGTCACAATTTTTCCCTTTTTCTCTCTCAACAAGAGCTCATAATGCACTTGCGACGAGGTCAGAAGAGCCAAGAGCCAAGAACGTTCAGCCCCTCAGATGGTCGAATCGGGGAAAACGATTGTTATCAAGTCAATTTGAGCAGGTCCCTTACATGCCTACCAATTTTCATCGTCCTAGCACGTCCAGAAGCAAAGAAACTCGCCAAAGCACTGGACCCCCCGAACTCCCCCAAAGAGATCGGATCCGGTCCAGTTATGTCAATCACGCATCTAGAACTTGTCCTTATTCTTGAACTTGCCGAAGCACTATAGGATAAGTCCCCCCAACAAGTTTCATCCATCAAGTTTCATCCCAATCTCTCCACTCTAAGCGTTTTCCACGATTTCCAGTTTCCATTATTTCCGTTTCCCCCTCCACCCCCCAATGTCTCCAGATCCGATACGAATTGAAAATGGACCATCTTAGACATGACATCTTTCTATATATCAAGTTTCATTAAGATTCGATCACCCATTCGTGAAATAAACATACCTCATTTTTCACGATTTCCCCTCCCTCTAGCCCCCTCCCCCCAGATGGTCTAATCGGGGAAAATGACTGTTATCGAGAAAATTTATGCAGGTCCTTGAAACACCTCCAATTTTCATCGTCCTAGCAGGTCCAGAAGCACCGATCTCGCCAAAGCATTGACCCCCCCCCCCAACTCCCCCAAAGAGAACGAACCCGGTCCGGTTATGTCAATCACACATCTAGAACTTGCCCTTATTCTCAAACATGCCGAAGCACAAGAAGTCCCCCAATCCCCCACAGAGATCGGACCTGGTCCGGTTATGTCCATAACGTATCTAGAACTTGTGCTTATTCTTCCCATCAAGTTTCATCCCGATCCTTCCGCTCCAAGCGTATTCCACGATTTCCAGTTTTCACTATTTCCGTTTCCCCCTCCATCCCCCCCCCCTCAATGATTCCGGATCCGGTCGGGGTTTGAAATAAGAGCTCTGAGAGACGAGGTCCTTCTAAATATCAAATTTCATTAAGATCCGAAAACCCGTTCGTAAGTTAAAAATACCTCATTTTCTCTAATCTTACCAATTAACCGTCCAATCTTCCAATTCAAGCCCGGCCCAGAGAGTCTCGGCCATACCTTGTTAAACCATACAAGCCAAATTATACCTTCAAATCTGGCAGAAAATCGGTGAAGTGGCTCATTCTTTGACAAATTTTGTAAAAAAAAAAATCGTTAAAAAAATTCTTCTCTTTCATCACAAAAAAGATAGCTAGATTTTGTTTATCGTTGTACATAATAAACCAAATACAGACATTTTTACAAAAATAAGCTATTGTTTGTATTCCTAAGAAAGAAACCAAAACGAAATCATGTGGATTATCGATTTTACCGATCATGATCCACGGATCTTTTTTTGTCTGCAATGCTTGAATAGATTAATTTTTCTTTGTGCGTTGAATAATGAAAACCAAACGAATTGGAATTAAATACGACAATTTGAAAAATTTGATTCGACAAGTTGTTTTACTTAGCTTTTTTTTTAAAGCCCTTTATTACAATTTCATTCAGGTTAGAAAGTGACGAATAAAAAGTACATCCACTTCAAACTTGTAGATAAATGTGATAAACACTTCTTTCGCTCCAATAACATAGTAGCTAAAACCCCATAAACAAAAAAAAATCAATAACAATTATATACATAAGGAAAAATATGCCTAGAAATAAGAGGAGGGAGGCCAAAGCCCCATCTTATGTACGCAAAAAAAATACTCAAAATCTAGGTGTGCGATTTTATTGTTTTCAAATTTTTTAATGAGGTATTTTTTTCAATGAAAATACCCCCAGAAAAGTTTTTTTTCCAAAGGGTAAGAGGGAGGCTTAGGATTCAGACCATATATAAATTAAAACAGATTGGACACATGCACATTTGTTTGAAACCCACAGAAGATGCTTAAGCTTTCTGTACAACAAGCCTCATATACAAAGTCTCAAAGCATGAGAATTTTGAGGTGTTCAAAAATGGGAGGGCATAATTATCATTAGGCCTATAGACAAAAATATTAAAGGGGATACATGGTAGTTGTTCAATTTGTTATAACTTCATCGATGTCTTTTATGCTTTAATTGTTTCCTGTTACTTTGAAAAAATTACCCCCCCCCTAACTGAAACAAGGACCATTTATGTGTCGGCATGCACACATTTCTTCGAACTTGCCTTCCATAATATATGTTGCTTTCTCCAACCCCCTTATTCTCCTTCACGTCAATTTGTTTTCATTTTACACTGCAAAATCTTAAAATCAGATTTACAGCTCATAAGAGTTAGTACTTTAATTCACATTTTTCAAGAATGATGAGGAAAAGTGACATTTAAATCATTATTTTTTCCTTTTTTATTGTCCATAAATCTTGTTTATATTTTTAGAAATACGGCGACGAAGACAGGAGTAAAAGTACAACCAATATTCGGCAATAAAACCGTCAAATCAAGGATTCAATCTTTTAGGATTTACGAGAAACGTGAGAATCTCACACCGGAAAAAACACTCAACAGCTCAAACATAAATGCCAAAACAAACACCCAAATTATTTACATAAACCGGCCCCTTTTTTGTCTCTCTCTTCTGGTAATTAAGACGGTCAAACCGAATTGACACATGCCAAATTCTCAGACAGATTTTTTGTCAATAGGATTTTCTCCTTCCAGATTTAAAAACCAGAAATTAAGTGATCTTAACGAATGCAGATCGACAAAAATGAATTTATAAGGTGATGAAAAAAAGAGCAACCTATTTGTATACGCCCTATTCTACTATATGGACCAGAATTGCCGCATGGGGCACTTTTTTGGGGCGCTGCGGCTGCGCATTGATTCTTTTTTTTAACTGGCTCATTGCGCCATATTTTTTTTGAAATCGTTCATTCGGCACATTTTCCCAAGAAAATGGCGATTTTAGCGCATTTTCACTTTTATGACGGCGGAGCTTTAAAAGAGATATCTGACAACACTGATATGGATGTGAAACTTACCTTTTAATAGCTGGAGAAAAATGGTTCTAATCGGAAAAGCTTGTGTCATTTTCAGATTCAAATTGAGCACAAGTGCTAGATAGCGAATTTGCAAGCAAAAGCTTGGACTTTCTGTTATTGTAAACGGTAGAAGCAAAGAGAGGAAGCGGAACTGCTGCCATCTACTTCCCTGTTGTCAATTCCATTAGTTATTTTTTTAGGCAGTGTAGGTTAATATGAATTAACACCAACAATTATTTTCAAGAAATTTACAACGCTTCCATTACAATATCAATATTCAGGTTGCTTTAGTAACTAGACTTTTTTTTTTTTTTTTTTTTTTTTTTTTTTACAGGCGGTATTTTTCAAAATGTGTAAGAATAAAATCTAATTACTTTGTTTCCAGACTTTGTAACATTTTAAAATATAACTATCTTAAACAAGAAACTATTTACTAGGTTTCAATCTTAAGTTACATTGGGCACAGTGATGACAAGCTTTTCGTGATAACCCTGAGAATAGCAGGAACGAATGGGGGCATTCTACTCCTAATTTCAATCACAGTCCAGCTGCTGACCGTCCTGCCTAGTTTCTGACCATGTGGAATATGCTGCCGACATTGAATGGACTGAAGTCAGTAATGGCTGCCGAAAGCATACACGGTTGGATAATTCCCCCTAGATATATAAAGCACTGACGGTGGTGCATGACTAGATTCCTTGGGGAGAATTCTGAGCAGGGAAAAAGAAATGTTCTTGCTAGTAACGGCTTTGAAGAACAAGAACTACTTGCTGCTGGGGAGAGTCCTCTCTCTTTTCAAGGATTTATTCTTCCCAAGTATATTTGAAGTAGGTCCTTGGGATGGAGAATAGCAACGGCGAACATCTTGACACTCCTAAGGAAGGCTCTTTAAAAAAGGGATACACAAAATACCACACCCAGGGGAGCACCAACAACACCAATGGCCAACGGTTCTATACATATACATTTTCTTCATTGACATCAGGAAACTTTTTAATCCCAGAAAAATTCCTGAAATGAGTTAGGTCACAGATTAAAAAGGATCCTGACTTTATTTTTGCATTATTTTTATTTAGATGTTCATAGTAATAACTTAAAATCATACCTTCAGATCTGAGCAGGAATTCGCCAAGCTCTCTGCGCTTGCCAAATAAGCAACAGAAGGGGAAGGGCCATCTGAACAAACACTTCTAGGAATGGAAGAAGTAGTTGATGTTAGACTCCCAGAACTCATTGAAGAACAAGAAGATGGGGGACCCGACGAGCTTGTAACTGATTTTGGACGTTCATCAACCACTAGTTTCTTTTTGTTGAATGCATCCAGTGGGACTTCAGTCGTAGCCCGTCG
The DNA here is from genome assembly GCF_032884065.1 of Artemia franciscana. NCBI lineage: Eukaryota > Metazoa > Arthropoda > Branchiopoda > Anostraca > Artemiidae > Artemia > Artemia franciscana. The sequence continues at coordinate 22,410,674 of NC_088867.1, read as the reverse complement.
TGTTTCCGAAAGAGTTGACATTTTTATAATATCTGGACGACAAAACCGGGAATTCCCTTCAGGAAATGAATTAATCACTTTATTGATCTCACATTTTATTTCACTACTCACAGTTATACAAGTCGTGGTTCGTTTTGTTTCTGTAATACGCACGTGTTCAAAATCACCGGGCTCTGTAATACGTAAAACCGGGAATTCAGGTTTTTTGAAATGATTCTTTTCAAAGGAATCCATGTTACTGCTGGGGCTGGACCGGCCGAAAAATGGGCTTGATAGTCCTGGCTGTCCTTGGTGACACACAATAGATGGATCTGGAGGACTTGGTGCTTTGTTTGTCTCAATCATTTTATCGAAGATATTTATTAGTTGAGGAAACAAATCCTGCGACGATCCTAAAAAAAAAAACGTTTAAACATTTTTCCTTTTTTTTTAAATGTATAGCAAATTTTAAGCACAGCTTTAAAGGAATAACTAAACAACGCCAAAACAAATTTATCACAATCTTATACCAACAAAAACTTCTCTATCAGGTTATAGAACTTAATTAATGTGTATTTCTGACTTCTGGCCTTCACTGTTTTCAACCAGCAACTACAAAAAGGCTAGGGCAGTAAAGAGAAAACAGCTACTAAGTTAGTTTGCATAGTCACAAAATCGAGTTTTGTTTCAAGGAGGGGGGCCAAGAATATGGGTAACATATAAGAGTGGAATTGGTGCTACTGTCGACAAACAAAAATATCAACAGCGTCTAGCTTTTGACGACACCTCGCATTTTTTTCAATGCAACAATAAGAATAATTAAATTGATCAGTTTAATCGGTAAAAAGTAGGGTAGTAAAAATGCACCAAAAACCATCATTTTTCTTTAAAAAATGTGCCAAATAAGCGATTTAAAAAAAAAAATCAGCCCAACGAGCCAACTTGAAAAAAATCAATGCACAAACATTTCAAAAAAGCACCCAAATGGCGCAAATGTAGCAGCCATTGCTGACTTCCGTCCATTCAATGTTGGCAGCATATTCCACATGGTCAGAAACGAGGCAGGACGGTTAAAAGCAGGACTGTGACTCAAATTAGCAGCAGTATGCCCTCATTTGTGCCTGCTATTCTCAGGTTTACCACGAAAAGCTTGTCACCACTGCGCCCAATGTAACTTAAGATTGAAAGCTAATCAATAGATTCTGTTTTAAGGATTTTATATTTTAAAAAGTAACAAAATCTGGGGAAAATATTTACGTTTGTTTTCTTTTAGATTTTATAATTGTACATTTTGAGAATAGCCATTATAACAAAGGTTAAATGTCACCAAAAGCTAGATGGCGTCTATAGTTTTTTCGACACTAGCGCCAGTTCTTGCTCTCATAACTTGCCATATTCTTTGGAGGAGGGCTGGAATTTCAGGAGAAGGGGAAGGCATGCTTACAACTTCGATAGAAGCGCCACAATGAGCGAATTACTTAGAATGCATACGAAATTATAGAAATTCGCAAAAATATTAATGTTTTAGAGGAGGCATCCTCCCCTACTGCGTGCGTGTCTACAAAAGCATACTCAACACATCAATCAACATTCTACAAATAAAAGTTTAAGACACCACTTATCGGTACTACCTTAGTCAAGTAAAGGCACTGTATTGATTGTATTTCACATAAAATGAACCAAAATGATAGGTTACTACACATGGAAAATGATATAGAAGATTTTAGAAGTGAGGATGTCCCCTTAAGACATACTTGAGGAATATGTCTGTAAAGACGCCTAAAACTATATTCAATGTGTATGTTGACAGAAAGAACTCCTAATGTATATAGCCTAGTATGCACGTACGACGTACCAGCACGTGTACTTAGCAGTATGTACGTACCAGCGCGTGCGACGAGATATGATGAACTCCAAAATTACTCCACAAGACCCCTTCTTTGGAAATGTTGAGTCATAAGCCCTACTGTAGTGGACAGTGGTGCCGATTCTCAAAATATAGGGAAGGGGGGGTTAATTTAGGAGAATATTTTGCCATTTCTTTTTCAATTTTCTAGTGAAAAATACCAAAAAAAAGATCTTCTGTGATAATACTCCAAAAAAGCTTTTTAGACACTACGGGATTGGAAAACGTACCAAAATTTGGGAGGAAAAATGTACTCCCCCCATGAATTGACGCCAGAGCCAGTAAAAATACTTTAATCTCCCAACAAGTCTGAACTGTGAGCACTTTCCAAACAGACAGCATGTTTCCATATCCAATTTATTTCACAATTTGGCATATTCATATAGACGTTAAGTGCCTATATTCGTTCTGAAAACATTCACTTCGGTCCTAAGACCAAGGAAGACTATGCAGGTAATAGCATCACTATAAAACAATTTGAAATTTAATATGAATAGATTTCTTATTTTCTGGAATAATCGAGCAAGGCAAGGCAATCAGGGGTTGCAGATTACTCTTCTTCTTAAGCAAAATGTTTTCCTTAATTAACTCCCAATATTACCCACATTTTCATCCTAAAAAAACCCTTTCAATATCATATGGCTCATCAAACCAATTTTCAGAATTCCATCACGCAAAAATCAGAAGTGGAAATCAGCTACATATCAGTGTATATATTCTAGGGGTATAATAACAGGAATGAAGAGAAACAAATATACTCTGTGGTACTTATTACAATCATTCGATATTTTCATTGAGTAATTTAACCGATTATAGAAACGTAATATATATAATAGAAAACACACACAGATGAGTCATTGACGTAAATTGGGGGAGAGGGATGGGGAATATTCCTCTTAGATTTATTTGCCGCACTCCTTTTCTGAAAAATACTATTATGGGACGTTTTCATTGGGTTTTTTTTTTTTTTTTTTGCATTTTCATTGCAAAACGAAAAAAAACGACAAATTTGCCTCCCTAAAATTTCAAAAATACACCCCACCTTAACCCCTAAATTTTCATAAATCGGCACCAATGAGATGAGTGTACCCTAAGCTATAAAAATGTTTCTAAAAAAGGCGACATTATCACTAGCGGTAAGAAAGACGGAAGGTGCAAGGTATTAATAACACAAAAAAGAGTGATTTCCGTTTCCTTACTTCTCATTTATTGCTTATAGTCCTAAGCCCTGGTATATACGACAAAATGAATATTGTGTTAGATACAAATGTTAAATCAATACTAAATTAAGCTCTAAAACAAACTTACTAAACAGTATTTCCATTAACTTTTGTCTTTCCAGTTAAAAAAAAAGAACATTAGTAATAAAATAAGAAGCTCAGTTTCATAAAACAGAACAAGAATTCGAAACTGATTCTAAACTGCAACAGCTAAACTCTAACTCAAGCGAATCAACGCCATGGACATCCGGAAGAAATGATACAATCTCAAGAAACACTATTGCATGTCAAAAAACCATATAATCCGACTAAGTTTTTTACAACACAACTGCAATGCGGAGATATGGATAGTAGGTCTTTTTCTAAATTCAGAAAACTCATGAGAAAATCCCACATTAAAAGAAAGAGCCAGCAATTTTTACATAATTAGCATATAGGATCTTATATGAAATATGATCAGTATATACAGAGTTACGATCAATAACGTGCTAGTTATTTAAAACTTGAAATTGAAATTATGCGTTGAAGAAAAATTGTTTAATCAAATTTTATAGCTTAAAAAATAACGTGCGGGAAATTATGCATTGTCTAATCGGTAATAATATGGATGGTCTTGGAATAACCTGATGTTTTGAGAGGTAGTAATTGAGCCTGGTTGTTTGAAAGCCGCTATAAAACTCGCAACTATTATGCTTAGATATTCCGTTTTCTCTATTCAATTTAATAATTTTTAGATTTTCACTGGTAGTACATTTCAACAAAGAATCATATGGTTCAAGGGGACCGGCAGATAATTTTCCGGGAGGGGGACAGATGCCAAAATAGCAGTGGTGGTTTGGTGACAGGGAATATATTTCAGGATATTTTTTTCGTAGGAATAAGTTTATTTTTGTGTAAATTTTAAACGAAAAGGTTTTTTGGAAAAGGGATCATGTTATTTAACCAATAATATATTTCATTATTATACATTTAATCTTAAAAAAACTAAACCCAAACCGAAATTAGAAAAAATATCTATTGCTTCCGTAGATTATAACAGATTTAGACATGTCTTTATGCAATTTCCTACGCCTTGGAATAGTTTACAGAAGGAGAAAAGACACTCAAAAATCTGCATAGTTACCAAGTTTTGATTTATTAACGGTCATGTAAAATGTACCTCTTTCAGAAAAGGACAATTACAAGGACAATTGCCATGGGTGGCAATAACTGCTAGGAACTTAGTTTTCAACAATTTTAAATGGTAAAATTGTTCTTTTTCTATTTATATGAAGTACATCAATGTAATTACAAATGTATGTCATGTATTCATAGGTAAGAAAATCCTATTGTAGAGGTTGTGAGGGCTTCAGTTACGTAAAAGATCAAAAGACTCACATAATTTCCATCCATACAAACATTAATACTCCTTTTCATCCAACCAAAATCCTTTTTACCAAGGATTTTTTTTTTACCAAAATTACTATTCACTGCAAATGTTTTTGCATAATGTAGGACAATATTAATCAGCGTACAATTATTCATTTAAACATTTTCCAAGCAATCAACCAGGGATTTAAGGGACCACTACCTCAAATTATATCTTGGTTAGGCCTTGGTACAATTTGGAAAACAATCAGAAATTAGATAAAAAAAGAACTTTTCAACTGAAAGCAAGGAACAGACATGAAACCTATTTGAACAGATTATTCTTCATATGGATTACTGGATTACTCTATAATCCAGTATTATACGGATTACCTTATAAAGGACAGTCTCCTTCTCAGCTCCTTACTCTTTACTATAAAGTTTGGCTTCTTTCCAAATTTTTAAGAAAATTTGCAATTAGAAAAAAAGAATTTCAAAGCTCTAAAAAATTTTCTTTTTTGAGCAAGGTTTTGAGAAGGGGCAATCCCCTTTTTAAACAGAGTAATTTATGTTTATTTTAAAGTTTTAAGCTTGCTTCTTACTTTAGTTAAAAAGCCTTTTCTATTTGTATAATTACATTGCATGAAACTGTAAAGTTTTATGAATACAATACTTTAGACAAAGCTGAAAAACACACAATCAGATTAAGTGTATCAAAAAACCCTATTGTAAATGTTTCAAGCAAATATCTGCATAAATGTGGAATTTTGTTATTTTTACCAAAAGAAAGATCACGAATGCGTGTTTATTTGTTTTTGTTTTTTCACCAGGGGTGATCGTATCGACCCAGTGGGCCTAGAACGTCGGAAGAGGGCTCATTCTAAGATAAATAAAAGTTCTAGTGTCCTTTTTAAGTCACCAAGAAAATTAAAGGGCAACTAGGCCTCTTCCACGACATATTTTCCTAAAATCGTCCGATCCAAATTTTGAGATTGCATTTTTGTTCAGCATAGTTAAAAGGCCCGAAAACTATGTCTTGGAGATGAATTGACCCCCTACAGCCCACGGAGAAAGGTTTTTAAGTGATAAAATTTGCCCATTGTTTTATTTGTTATTGGGACGTATGCGTACATTTTTCGGGTTTCGAGAAAAGGACGAATTATTTTGCTGGAAGGATTTCGCACGAGGAGAATTTCCCATGGAGAAGCAAGTTTCAGGGAGGGGTGAGCTCTTCAGGGGAAATTTTTTTAAATTTCCTAATATTCCTAAACAAAATTTCTTTACGTCTTGCTTTTTCATTACCGATTCGTTTATACGCGTTGAGATGTTAAGGTTAATTGTCCGGAGTAATTTTTTTTGTTGTTGTTGTTGTTTTCTTTTTTTTTTTACTTCAACCAAATCATATAGAAAAAGTGTTTATGGAAAACCGAAAAAGGGGTCACGAAGTCACAAATTAGAACTTATATTTTTCTTATTAAGGGTCAAAATTTATTGGTAGGCAGCCGACAATGGAGCAGCTCACATTTTTTTCTATAGTTTTCCCCTGTTTTGCTCTCTTTCCTTTGGTTTCCTTTTTCTGGTCCCAGATTTCCAGAGGTCCATACAACCATCCCCCTCCTTTGCTGGCACCCATGGTACAGTAGCTATTTATGGAGAAAGAAAAGGAAATGGGAAATATTGTTAAATTGGTAAAACATTTGAAAGAAAGGGCGCACGTAGTTTCGGGTCTCGGAGCCCGGGCCCATCTCCCAAGATCGAAAATTTTCCAAATTTTGAGTTAATTTTCCTATGTAAGGTAATCGCTCCTGCTGCAACCACTTACAACGTCTCCAGTCTGCGGAGCCGCTAGTCAACTACTTTTTCATTTCCTCGAGACACAGCATAAAACAATGAAAAAGTATCAACGATTATGAGAAAATATTTGAATTACAAGAGACCCCTCGAGGGGGCCCGTTCCCCCAGGAAAAAAAATCCCACGAAAAACGTCCACCCATTCTCACGGGCACAACCAGTGATCATCAATGAGCAGAAAGAAAATCAGACACTGAAACAAGTTAATTCACTGTAGAATGACAATCTTCTAGGAAAAACTCAGTAAAATCAGTCAAATCAGACTTAATTATCTCAAGAACGGCTCAAGACATTAACATTCCTTTTGGGTTCAACTCACTCTATGTTGTCACATATTGATGTTTTTGTGTCAGAAACTGTTTGTTTAACACTAGTATTTATTGCCAAATGAAATGATATTCCCAGCATGATTATACCCCACCCTACAGACAACAACCTACTCAGCAGGTACAGGGATGCTATTCTTTAAAAATCAACCTATTTATTACTTTGTAAAAGAAAACCGAAAAAAAGAATTCAAATTTCTTGTATTTATTTCGTTTTTATTGGATGTAAGGTCAAAGTTGAAAAAATGTGTGTGGTTTCTTGGTGTGTGGTATGTAGTTTCCACATTGTGAATTTTTGTAGCATGTTTTCAAGAAAGTAAAAGGGTTGCCAAGCCTTCAACACTAATCAAGCACGAATTATTTAAATTTTACCGGTTGATCATTATTAAAATAAAATCCTATATTGTCATTTACGCAATTTAATCTTTTGAAAAGGGTTTGAACTTAATACACAAGCAGTATCTTTAAGATTGCTATAATCGTCCTCTACTGAATTATAGTTTGAGCAGAAAAGGTAAAGCAGGAATGGGTTTTATTGATCCGGATTTGAAAACCACGATACGCAGGCAGATTAGCAAAACAAGAAAGCAAACAGTTAAGCACTGAAGCATAAAATTGCATATATATATATATATATATATATATATATATATATATATATATATATATATATATATATATATATATATATATATATATATATATATATATATCCAGTATTTTTTTGGGTGGGGGGGATTGGCTTTCGGGAGAGGGGGTACAAAAACATTAAAGAACATCAAAACTTTATTTATATGCATTTTGTTACAGAAAATACATAAAGAATAAACATGATAAGGAGTCTAGGGAGGTGATTTTATAACATCTAATTCCATTCTCATTTGGCTACACCAAAATATGCAAATCATTATGGGGGGAAGGGTTATATAAATTCTTTCAGGAGAATTTTGAGTTTTAAAAAAGAAGTGAAAAGCAATTTTTGCGCACCTTTATCCAAACTTTTTTTTTTAATTAAAGCAGGGAAGGGATATTGACCAGGGAGGTATGGGGGTCTTTTCTATTTCTTGTGTATTCATGTTTGACAGCTTCATACAAGTAATCATTATAATTTACAATAACAATAATTCATATACTCTAAACATGAGTGAATTTGATAATAAATCTGCTCTAAATAATGGCAACTAAGAAATGCTACAGCAGGTAAAAAAAAAAAAATGATTTCGCTAAAAGATGGTTAGAGAAACATAAAGTATGGTTTCAGGAGTTTGAAAATTTGTTTAACAGAGCGGAAATCAATGATGAGAAAGAAAATTTCACTTTAAGTGCAATAAAAAAGCAAACTTTACTTTTTGGAAATGTGAAATCTAATCACTCTTCAGTTGTCAGCGAATAGCCATAGGTGAACAACTCTGGCTATTAAAAAGGCAAATAATGACTCACTAAAACATAAGTGGTTATAGAGAGAATTCTTGTTCAATAAATAAACACATAATATAAAAGGCGCAAAATAATGAGATAGTTAAGCGTCAGACCGGGAATTACTCATAATCCCCACCATATCCACGGCGCTGAAAACATTTAAATTCATTAAAATGTACATTTATCAAGTCAGTGATTTCATATTTTCGTTACTCCTGCTGACCAGGCATTATGAACAATGCCCAGATTTGTTACTTTTTCAAGAAAAGCTATGAACTCGATTAGGTCGCATCCAAATGATGCACGCATACGTACGTCAAGTACGTCTTGTTGGGAACAGTGACCTGCCTTCGAAAAAGAGTAGATGATCTTTCGGCAACTATTTTAAATTAGAGCAGTGTGGATGTTCAAAAGAAACCAAGTTATTAGATTACATCAGCCATTTTTCATTTGAGAATAATTTTACCTTAATGCTGTGCAATGAGGATTTTGGTATATTCAGCATTTCGTGTTTTCGTATAAAGCTCCACTAGTATCGATGACTTAGTATAATAGACAAGCATAATTCGCCTCATTTAACATTAATTGTCAAACATTCAGGGTTTAACAGGGTTAACCACCTATATATTCTTATGTCTTTCGGTTCGCATTTGTATACCTCACGGGTGTTACTTTTTTTAGATAAGGATCTGAACATGCTTATAAAATTAGTAAAATTGTCATTTTTTTCAACCAGTTTTTAATATTAAAAAAAGGACAGAAGATCAAATTTCAAAAATTCAAAAATAATATTCAGTTATGAATAGATATCGAAGTTTTCATTTTGAACCGAAATTTTTATTTAGAACCTTAGGAAAGCAGAAAAATAGCATACCGAAACTCGCACAGGGAACATAAGCCTTAACTAATGGATTAAAGAAAGTCTTTAAATTAAACATTATGCACTGTTTTGTAATGGAGTAGTTATTTTGTTTTCTTAGTTTCTGCAAAAATCTGGCAAAAGATCAAAAGAGTAAGTTGTTTATTTTTTATTTGGTACTTCTGTATTATCCCGAACACACTTAAGAAGTGAATTTAGGTTAATCATAATGAAATATACCAAAAGATGATGAAAATATAGTAGTTTAGTAACAAAATTATGGAAAATACATTGAGAATTATGGAAAACGGGCCGCCCAGAACACATTATATTAAATATCTAACCTGACCTGACTTAAACACCTCAACATACTAAATATTTAATTAAAATATACCTGCAACCTAGTTTATTTCACGAAAGAGTGAGCTAATCATAACCGAATGCGAGAGAAAAACCGATTTTAATTAGATCAAACAAAGTGCTTGACTGTGTTCGGGATAATACACAAGTATCTTTTCTTTCCTTCACAATTTAGTCGACACTATTTGGACATGTAGATGTTTTCGCATGCTTAACACTTCGCTCGAAGTCATACCCCTGGCTATGACGAAGACACTGAGGAGACATACATGCAATTTTGAAGTGATTGACATAGGCCTTACCCTGTGGTAGATCATCTTCCTATTACCATGACTTCACAAGCAACACAACCCAGCCCTTTCAGTGTTACAGCGATTCATTATCACGAATAATACTGCGAGGAAGATCAAGAAAATTGTCTGGTAAGAAGGTATTGTCACGCGTTATAGCAATTACACAACATATCATGCTTTAGATTTCGCATCTAAAGACAATATTAAAACTTGCAATCCTTTAACATTTCGATACATGACTAAATATCCTCCTGCTTGGTGCTGAAGTGAGTGGTTGGTAGTAGTAGCAATCGTATATTGTATGACAAACAACCGTAGTTGAAGATGTTTCCCCCTTTTTTACCTGCTCCATGGACAACCTCACCGAACCGCACTATGCACCAAGAAACAACCGTAGTTGAAGATATTGCCCCCTTTTTTACCTGCTCCATGAACAACCTCACCGAACCACACCATGCACCATGAAACAACCGTAATTGAAAATATTGCCCCTTTTTTTACCTACTCCATGAACAACCTCATCAAACCGCACCATTCACCATGAAACGACCGTAGTTGAAGATGTTGCCCCCTTTTTTACCTGCTCCATGAACAACCTCACCAAACTGCACCAAGAACCAAGAAACAACCATAGTTGAAGATGTTGCCCCCTTTTTTTTACCTGCTCCAAAACAGATCTTACTCAAAGATTGTCACTTTAACATCATTCTGGTGAAAACACCATTTTCAGGTATATATTTAATAAAATATTATTTAAGATAACAAGTCTGAGTCAGACTCCAAGCATTACATAAGAAAATCGTCGAAACTACTTTATGTATATTCTAGTTTTATACTTTCAGTCAACTTTATGATATTTTATGAAGAAATAACGGCAAAAAGGTCGTTTCTATGCAAGGGATGGCTTTTAGTTTTAAAACCGATTTCCAATTGGAAAAACTGCATAAAACGTAATTTTTGCTTAACTAAAAATTATATTAGCCGGTCGAAACTAACAATCTCCGTTTGCGATATAGACAGCAAGAATTCAAACTAAGAATTTTTAATTAGATCATGTTAAATGTAGTATGGGTTATTTGTTACTTAAACCAGATGTATAACAACAATCCCATGCCGAGAGAGCAGGTTCCTTTTGTAAAGTGGCATAGCCAAGGGGGGAGGGTTGTAGAGTTGGGCTCAAACTCACCACCAAATAGGAAAGTGGTAATAATAATCGTTTTCTTCTTTTACTATAAACAGATTTCAGTAACCCTTTCCTTGTTTTCAACCAAAACACATCCTGGAACTACTTTCCACCTAACCAAATTAGAATTCTGCCTAAGGTACTATTTTGCATACAGAACGCACGCTAGATACTATTCAGGGGAACACTTTTGGAGGGAGGACAGTTTAAACAATAATCGAATCGCATGGAAAATATCAATATTTTTGGGTAGGAAATGGAACAGAAGCACCTATCCACGTCCCTTATTATGTCCTATCTCCGCCTCTCAGACAAAATAAGTAACGCTGGCAGGCTGAGAATTTTAGAAATTTGTTGTCCTCTGTATGATGGAATAAAACCCAAGCATTAGGCTACATTCCCTTTCCTGTGTCTTTTCATGCCTCAAGTATACTACTTCAACATAGCTATTTCAACAAAAATAAGCAGATTGCAGTATATTTTCTGATAAAAAACTAATATAAGGGATACACACAAGACAACTTCGTCTACACCAAAGGCATGGAAACAAAACGAGAGTAGAACCAAGGGCAAAGACGCAAAACCGCATCCCATCTTGGAGGTAAATGGAACTGGATCAAAGGCGAGGGATAGGTAAACGATTTGCGTAGAACAGTGCATATACCCTGTGCCTATTGTACACAAGCTTCGGTAGCCTATTTACGTGTTATAGCGACCACACCAAAGAAGTGAAGTTAGGTTAATACTAATGGTATATACCAAAATAAGATGAAAATATAATACTTCAGTAACAAAATTATGGAAACTACAACAGAGAATTATGGAAAACAGGCCGCCCAGACCGGATTATATTAAATACCTAACCGACTCTATGTCATAAACAACTCTATGTATCAAATATTTAGTTAAAATGTACCTGTATAGTAGTTCCTCTCATTGAGACTAAGCTAATTATCTCCGAATGCACATAGAAACCCGTTTACTCAGATCAAGAACGTGTTATAGCGGGGTGGCTATAACACGTAAGTATCCAAGCTTCTCTCAATTCGGTAATTTTGCAATCTGGACTTGACTTACGTTAAAGATCAAAATATTCAAAGTGCGGAACTGAGTTGAAATTAGTAAGAACTTAACTGTCCAAAAACTGCTAATCACAATGCATCGACTGAACCTTTTCTAAACCTAATTTAAGGCCCTTTTCTTATCTGCTGTTCTAAAGTGGCCTGTTTTATTAATTTCTATATTTAATCTAGAATGATTTATTTTGAATTTGAATTGACGTAAGACGTGTGAAGTGAATTTATATCCACTTTTAAACTTTGTACATATGCTCTTAGAAAAATAGAAGTTAACCACAGATGGAGTGACGGGATGACTTAAGTCATTAAAAACAAAATTCCGCTGAAAAGTTCCGACGAAATTATTCAGAATTCTTGTAGGGAAGAAAAACACCTAGGTCCTCTGTTTGCACCTTGGAATATATTTTGTGAAAACTTGAAAAAATTAAACTGATTATATTCTTGTAACAAAGCGAATAATAACAATAGAGTTTATTTACAAAAAAAAAAAAAAAAAAAAAAAAAAATCACAGCAAAACCCAGAGGCTATAGCCTTTAAGGAACTAAACACAAAGACACTTCAAGAAGATTCAACAACAGAGATGTTAAACTTACTTTGAAAATTCTATTGTGCTTGAGTCCGCATTAAAAAAAGAAATAATACAAAGTCTTGTGGGGATGGGGCTGAGATATTTACCCAAGGAGCACTTCAGGGACTGAATTTTTCAAAGCTTTAGTAACTTACAAATTTAAGGAAGATTATTGAAGAAATTTTAAAATCTGAGGATCACCAGGTGCGTTTCGTGCCTGGATGTAAAAAAAAAAAAAACAGCATAATCTGTCGAAAGTACGATGGATTTTGTTGCTGAGTGACTAAGATTTCGAAAGGCTTCAAAATCGAAATTAGAACTAAAAAATTAATATGTAGAAACTGAATATTTCCAATAAGAAGAACAGAATCAAGAAGACTAAAACTATACTGATATTTAAATTTCAAATACTACTACAAAAAATTCGCTATTCATTTCTTGAAACATATTCACGTTTTTGTCGCAACACCTTTTCTTTTTTTATTTGACACTTTGCCACCCCTTACTTAATGTTCAAATATATCCTATCGCCTAAGTGGACATTTGCCTTATCTGATATTTTGGAGGGGATAAGGTGATACATATCAAATGTAATTTTTGCAGAGATCCCAGATCTGGCCAAGAATTAAGCATGTCAGCGTTCGCGCGACGAACGATCCTATCTGTTAATTTAGAAACCCCAGGAGATTAGGAAAAAGCCAAAGGAAATCAGAAACAATGATAAAGGGTTAGACAGAATGTATTAACGCGAAACTTCTTTCAAAAACTTAAATGTCACGACTAGTCTAACCTGAATGCTAAAATTAATCATATAAACTTGTATATTGTCGCTAGTACACCTAAAAGTCGTATCTGACATTTTCCAACCTATAAAATAATTGCCTAAAATCGCTTGAGGAGCTGCACTCAAAGGGAGGACGAGCAAGGCATTTCTTTGTTTGATTATATATTTAAAATCAGTATTAAAATGCGATTCTTTTGATGTAACTATTGGCATCAAATTTCCATTTTTTAGAGTTTTGGTTACTATTAAGCAGGGTCGCTCCTTACTACAGTTCGTTACCATGAACTGTTTGATCACACTTCGATTTCCCGGATCTACATTACACAAGCCTTGGAGCATTGGTACACCTAAACGTCGTATCTAATAATTTTAAATTTATGAAATAATTGCCTAAAATCGCCTGATGAGTTACATTCAAAGGGGGGATGAGCAAGGTTGTTTTTGTGTGATCATGCTTCGATCTTCCAGATTTACAATATTATGCTGATCCTTCCTTTAGAACAGCATAGCAAATGCGTTTTCGTAATTACTTCGGGCGTGTGAGAACGTCAGATACGACCTTTAGGTGTAACAGCGATGATCTGCAATATAGTAGCATTGGAGCGTTTCTTTTACGATATGAAGCACTATTTTTGCATTGCTAATCAATTTTTCATGATTTCTCCTTCCCTTTCCCTTCCCTTCCCTTCCCTTTACGTTGAAGTAAGGATGCTAGGGCTGTTTTTAAAAGAGTTATTTAAAAAACATTATTAGTTTTAATTCTCATAATTTAATGTAAGTTTATTTATGTATACATATTTTCTCTCTCGTTCTCGTATTGTGCTGAAGACGGCCCTTGGACATAGGGCCGAAATATTCACAGAACTGATTTCCACTGTCCTGAAAAGATTTTCCCTATTGTTTCTACTTTGTATTTGTTTGTTATGGAAAGGCAGTGTGGTCTTCGTCGCTATTTTTGTTTTTGACATATTATGACAGTTCTGGCCTCTCTTAAACCCGTGGCAAAACATTGATTAGTTCCACCTCATGTCTCCCAAAAATTTTCATGTAAAATTTTAACAAAATTTTCATCTAAAACTGCCATTCTAAATCTCACTTTTCTTACTTTAGCCTCAGCCAAGTTATTGACTATCTCGTCCCAATTGATTGCTTCTAAAATCTAACTCGGTCTTCTTACATTTTGCTTATCATTCAATATATAATTGCTTAAATTCGGTCTAATTACTTTTATCTACAAGGAATCAATTTGCTTACGCTTACTGCCAACTGGACCCTATATTTTATTTTACTAAAAATATACTTCAAAAGTTAAAAAATGATCATAACTGTTAACAGTATCGATTTGAAATTTTGCACCCCTAAATTTTTTTTTTTTTAGAAAAAACCTGGTCCTGAAGCTACTGAGTCAGGCTCCTGAAGTTCTTGGCTTCTGAAGTGAAACCCAGGGTCTGGTAGAAAAACAAGGGTTAGCGTTTTAGAAACTCTGAACAATAGACCTCCGACGAAATTTTGCACATCAAGTGTGTATGAAAAACCCAAGACATTTGAAGCTTTTGAACGAAGCTAAAATTGGATATAGAATGAGCTAAGAGCTTGATTGTTGAAAGAGACAAAGAAACCGTCTTGGGATTTCCGGCCCCATTGACATTTGATCCTTTTATCGCCTTGTAAAGGCGATAGTTTAACTTCGACCCTCATGGGAAAATAGCAAAATTTTTGCGAACATTTTTATAAGAATTTAATTGAGGAAGTATAAGCAAAGGGTGTTACCCAAGGATCTAAGATCTAAAAGGGGAAAATTTACAGCAGCATATTCGAAATTTTCTTGAATTGTGGGTATATTGTGGCCCTAAAAGAGTAGAACACGAACACAGGCACACATTGCCTATGCCCTAGAGGGAGGAGGGGTCTGAAGTTGACTTTCCAACATTTTACCTCTCTTTACAAAAACAAATTCCCCAGCAAAGGGTCACAGAACAGGAATGGGCTGCAGGTACATTTTTACCTAAAAGTTTCGTTTACCAAGGTCAACACCCATCTGAGATGAAGAAAACACTGTTAGAAAATACAATGATTTCACAAAGCTTTCATGAACCAGCCTAATGCATAAATTAGGGCTCTGGACGGTGTTTTCGAGTTAAATGAAAAATAACAACCATATTTATCTTGAAAGGTTGGGAAAATTTAGGAATTCAATTTTTAATGAAAACACCTCCATATGCATCTATACAGTTTTTGGTAGTAGTGGGCATCAAATTGAAGTGAGAAACATGAGTGAAAAATCTGGGGAAAAATAGCCCAAAAACACATGACACCAAATAGCTTAAGAATGTGCTAGTTTCTTTTGAAAATGTATTTGTCTTTGGGAGTCAACAGACTGTTCATATTTGAACTTTTATAGAAGAAAAGCGTTGCCAAACATAACTAATTAGGTTTTGTTATTCATTTTCACAGTTCAAGGTGCCAGCACTGACGAAAAGGTGGAGCTGCCGTAGAAACGGTACTAACATTTTACAGCGACCGCACTTTGTTTTTGATATGTAATGAATTCGGTTCTCTGTGTCCACTTGGAGATAATTAGCATGGCCTGAGCGAGAAAAACTACTCTGTAGGTATATTTCAATTAAACATTTAATATATAGAAATGGTTAGGTTAGGTATTTGACATAATGCGATCTGGGCGGCCTGCTTTCCAAAATTGTCAGTTGTATTTTCCATAATTTTGTGACTAAAGTATAATGTTTTCATCATACTTTAGTATATATTTCATTAGGACTAACCTAAAATCACCTCTTCGGTATGGTCGCTATAACACGCAAATACCGTAGAACATTCACAATTTTGTCACAACCAAAAGAAAAATCTTGGAAAATTAGGATTTCAGGAATGAATCGACCCAAGATTGGTCCCAGTGGGGACCAAAGATGTTTTCCTTTTAATAATATTGTTACTTTAAAGATTATGAGAAAGCCTGTTTTTTTTGTTTTTTTTTTTTAAATACAAAACCAAAACACATCTTTTACAAAATACTGCCGCACTAAAAATGTACTAAAAATAAACAAAAGATTTATTAAAAAACTAAATAACAAAAAATTATTTTTGCTTTAACAATATACATTTTGCCCTATAGTAACTGGTGAAGCAGTTTCTAGGATTTGAGTCAGCTGCTACCCTCAGTCAGCCGTTCAAAGTTAGAATTGATTTTTTTAGAATGCTACGAACCTTACGAGTAGCAAAGGGTTGGAGATATGAGGCTGGGACCACCTTCCCAAACTCTTATTTTTGCTTTAACTCTGTTACACCTGTATTGGGCATAAACTCTAAAGATGTTTACGTGTCCCGCCGACAAAACTCAAGAAATGAACTTAGGTTAATCATAATGAAACATCCTAAACTATGATGAAAATAATAGTTTAGTATCAAAATTATGGAAACTACGACAAAGAATTATGTAAAACAGGACGCCCAGAATGCATTATATTAAATACCTATACCTGACGGAACCTAACATAATCTAACAAAAATACCAACTCTATGTATTAAATATTAGCCATAACACAGTTTTAGGTAAAATTCTAGTTAATTGACTTCTTGCTATCGCGGAGAGGGTTTAGGTTAGGAAAATGAAACTTTCAGGGACGGGTCTACACGCTAAAGTATGTCCTGGGAAGGTATTTTAAAGTACCCACCTCCACTCTTTCTCCCCCTAGAGGGCCCTAAAATTTGTCTACATGACAGGTCTATACATATTGAAATTATGAAAAAACAACATTTTACCTTAATTTTCAGTTACTAGTTGCTTTTTCTCTGCCTTTAGTTTTGAAAATACAATTCCTGTTATTTGAGTAGAATTTTGAGCCATATCAATGTTTTTTTTCAAAATTTAGGAAATGTATTTGCATATCTTTAAAACCTTATAAAGTGGTATTGACCAGTTATGAAGCTGAAAACAATTTTGTTGTACTTCAATTAAGCAGAAGATCTATTTTGCAAGGTTTCACTTTTATAACACATATATTTTTAAAGGTTAGGGCCCTTTAGAGGGAGAAGGAGTGGAGGTAGTTGCTTCAAATACCTTCCCGGGACATACTTTAGTCTATAGATTCATCCCTGAAAGTTTCATTTTCTTAGCCTAAACCCTTTCTGAGATAGCAAGAAGTCAATTAACTAAAAGTTTACCTATTTTAGTTAACATAAGCTATTTGTTTCCCAACATAGAAAGGTAAACCGGTTTTTAGCTGATTCAACTAAGACCAATTCTCGAGTGTTGTCGGGCTAACACGCAAGTACCACTCTAAATTTCAACCCTCCGCCCTCGCCCAAAGAAAGACCAACACTGCATACAAGCTGTCATTCGCAAAGTTCGTCATCTTCCTCACCCCATTCGCTTAAGTAAAAACGTCTACGCTCGCTTATGGCTGTTCATGGATAGTTCACTATCTACATCATAAATCGTATTCAACAGCATAATAAATGTCAACAAAAAGAATTAAGAGTGACTGCCATTCCAAAAACGATGTAAACCATGCAGAACCTTACTCGATTTCGGTATAGGTCTAGTGCCCGACCACAACTAAAAGAAACACTATACAATTCTTAAAACTACGGTAAAACATTCTTAGATACTTAAACCATTTTTAGAAGTCCCTTTCCTTCACTATACGCCCGCCCCCCTAATGGACAAACATATAGCTCAAATTATACACATTCATTATATTTTCAATTAAGCGATTCTTTTATTTCGCCGCTTGTTTGGCATCTGTCGTTAAATTAATAAGAAGAAAAGAGTCACACTGCAGAAATTGCAATGAGCATGATGTATTATTTGGGGTAGCCTACATACTTTTGCATTGAGGGAGGGGCAAAGTGAAGCAAACCGGCCTTAAGAAATGATACAACTAAGTATTTTAAAATGCATTAAAGTAGTTTTCAGAATGTTATAGTGTTTCCTTTAGAAAAGGTCATGTACTTGACCAAACTGAGTATGGAACCACTACGACTACTACTAATAACTCACTGCAGCACCAAGCCATCTGACGCCTACACAGCTACGCACACTCCTCCAATCCAATCTATTCAAGGCCTTCCTCTTTAAACCCTCCCAAGAAGTCCCCATTTCCTTTAAATCTTTATTTATGACATCCTCCCACCCAGACGAGGACGAAACCCGTTGGTATTTCACGTTTAGGCCAATAATGTAAAAATAATACAAATAGATCCACATAGTAGAAAACTTCGGAAGAAAGGGATATCTATTTAGTAAGGTTTCACTTTTATAACACACATATTTTTAAAGGTCATCAAAGGCCAGGGCCCTCTAGAGGGAGAAGGAGTGGAGGTAGTTGCTTCAAAATACCTTCCCGGGACATACTTTAGTCTGTAGATTCATCCCTGAAAGTTTCATTTCCTAACCTAAACCCTTTCTGAGATAGCAAGAAGTCAATTAACTAGAATTTTACCGGGTATTATTTCACCCCTATTTCAAAGGGGATGGCTGGATCGTCTCTTGCTTCTACAAGCACTGTTGGTGTCGAAATATCTTTATTTTTTCAATAGCTTTTCTATGAAGAGTTCCAGCCCCTTTTGCCTTTCAACGTGGAAATACTAAGAATACTGCTTTATACAATATCACCTCAAATTTTTCAACCTTTACAGACGAGACCATATCCATCATCCAGAAACCATATTCAAAAAATATCCAAATTAAATCTGACACTTGCCAAACCATCAGAAAGTACAGACACCATCGAGGAATCCAATAGGTTCACTGATCGACAAAATCACAAAAGGACTCCGACAATTTAGACGAGGGTGGTTTTCTGGTCCGTCCAGATGGCCGGCGCATGTCTATTCTCCAATTGTAAACGAACGGGGTTTGATGAATGTGACAGGACCCTTTGGATCCAAGGTGCAGATCCATACTTAATTTACAATTATTTGAGAAGTTCAATTGCGTAGAAAAGATCCATATCATAGACCCTCTCCACTTGGATTACAAGTTGAAGCTATACTTAATTTGTAGTAAAATTGGGGTCCTTCGAAAACACTTTTCCGATTTTCCAATTTAAATAAATCAAGTCCTAGTGGCAATAAGCCATTTTAACGTTACTTTAACAAAGAGACTCAAATACCTTAGCCAACCACTATTAAGCGTTATTTTGGGAATTGACGAGTTTTTCCTTTTTCGAAGACGGGATAGATAATATAAACACTGCTTTTACAGCAAATATTTATAGGAGACTAGCTTAATCGGCCCCATCCCCTATCCTTCTCTCAGTCACTCACCAAGCTTATGGGGAGTGGGCCAAATTGTCAAACTATAAAACATAACAGGCAAATCATAAAAAAGGACTTAAAGCCAGCAAGGCATTTTTATAAGTCAGCAAGGGTCATCGTCTTCCTTTAATATATCATTACATATTATAGCATATATGATACAGCAGTTTCACGACGAAGCCCCTAGCGTACCCTGAAAAATGTATAAGCTTCCAAAGATGCATTTCCAGTTACTACTACTACTAACGACTCACTGCGGCACCAAGCCGCCTGCGCCTAGAAAAGCTATATATTCTTGTCCTCCATCTTGATCTAGTCAAAGCCTACCTATTTATACCCTAAAAAGAAGTTCCCATTTTCCTTAAGCCTTTTCTTACGACATCCCCCCATCCCGTTGGGGGACAACCTGCTTTTCATTTGGTCCTAGACAGCTGGCCGACAAAAACTATATTTGGCAATATGTCCTACTTCATCCGCAGAACGTGTTCTTCCCATCTCAACCTTTCTCTTACTATAGCCCTAGAAAGCGTAGTTGAACCTCATTTTTCATACAGCTTACTTTATGAGATACTGTTAGTCAGTCGGGTACCTAAAACAATCGGTTGTACCCAAACATTTAAGGGGTCAAATTAAGGGTCAAAACCAGATACCCAAAGCGTTTCTGGTTGATAGGAAAAAAAGTATTCGTACTAAGAAATTAATATAAATGGTACTCTAACCCAGCAGATGTGCTGGACAGAGCCTTTATTCCCAAAGAAAACCAACATTTTTGCTGCATATCCCATAATTTTTTTCACTCTTTTAATGCCAAATTTTTGGATAAGGATTTTCATGGGGTGTTCATCCATCGAGTCAAATCTTAGAGACACGCCAAAGAAACTACCCTTAAGAGAGGGAGTAAGCACTTATTTTCAATTAGAATTAAAAAATTAGCTTATGGAAAACTCACATAAAAAAAACTTTCTTTCTTTTTATGTAGAGGTAATGAAATATGGCGGAATAACACTAGGTAGCATACCATATAGAGAAATTCACATTACAAATTTTTCACTGAATCGTTTTATGTCTCAAAATTTACTTTCAACGAATGTTTCAAAATATAATGTGTTTCACTAAAGCGCTTGTGACGCTCTAGCCTACCGGACTTTTTTTTTTGGGGGGGAGGGCAAGTATTTTTGTTAAACTTGCTGTTCATTTCAGGTTTCATTTCTACATACATACTAATTGCTGTTCATTCTAATATTTACACCTTTTTATAATCTAATCTCTGTTCGTTTTAAGTTTTAGTTGCCTAAAAAAACTTCATAGAATTTCTTTTCAATTTTTACTTTAATGGTTTTGGTACATATTAAAAGTAGAAATACTGGCAAGTAATTAGTAATAGAAGTTAATGTTAATTAATTATAGTAGAGGTAAAAGTAGTTGTACTATGGGTAGTCTTGGTAGCAGTAGCGGCCACAGGAGTAGTCGTGGTAGGAATTGTCTAGTTCAGAATGTATGTGGCAGGAGCAGCCGTGCTAGGAGTATCTGGGGTTGAAGTAGAGGTGGTTGAGCAGAAATAGTAGTCAAGGTACGGGTTGTTTTAGTGGCAAAAGTGCTAGCAATGGTCATGGAAGAAATATCCGTCAAAGGAAAAGTTGTCATTGCAGTAATAATTTTGGTCGGTGGAAACAGCCATGGCAGAAATTATCGCCAGTTCCATCACCCGTTCTATGTAAGGAGAGGGAGGGGGTACAAAGGCGTATGACATTAGGGTTTAATGTGTTTGCTTTGCTCCGTGGAATGACAAAATTCCTTTTAGTACTAACTTTAGAAGAAATTATTTCTTAGATATATATTTACTTGGTTTAAATTTTGACTTCCGTGTTTCAAATCTAGCCTCAAATTCAGAAATCGTTAAATACAAATGAAGAAGGGGATTGGAAGACGATTATGAAACAAGGCTGTTGCGCGCAGACTTAGTTTTGTTCGAAGATGTTTGAATGAAGATTTTAGGTTCATATTTGAAATTAGTGACTTCAATAGCCCTTCAACACTAGCTTTGATGGACCATTTGTGGACAGTGTACTTACTATGTGATCATTTAGGTCAATCGGTTGTAACACCAACGAAATGGAAGGATACAGCCATTTAGGACCCTTTCCTATATAGTCTTCATATGATCACAAGTCAAAAGAGGGCCATTTTGTATGCTTTGGTCACCCATGATCGCCCAAAACTTCTGCACGATTTTGATTTCAACTAGGTACATGACCGCCTTCCTACTAAATTTTATCTATTAAGTCCTTGTTTTGTCAAATTTTGATCCGATATCAAACTGAGTCACAAGGGCACAAAGAGTGGGTGTCTGTCTCCGATTCGTTTCGTCACTTGAAAAGGGCATATATTTTAGTTCAACATTATTGCACTTCAAAAGAAAGAAATTTGAACATCGCAGTATTTCTTTTATAATCTGCGGGTGTTCACAATGGAATTTCAAAATGGATTCGGACCCATAACAAATTTTATGATGACCAAGGGCTCATTTTTCGATTTTCGTATCATGTTGTACTAGAAATAAATGTTTCGTAAATAATAGCTACATTCTCTTCTCTATCATCTCTTTACTTCAGGGGTTATCCATTGTCAGGCGTTTGTATATAGTCCTTGTCTAATGGGTTAAATTTTGCCTTATTATCTCGGTTCGGTTCTTCATTCTCCTGCAAACACCATGCGACATAGTAATCTGCTTTAATGGCTAATATTACTAGAATTATAAAACTCAAATCCAAATTTATACACTCAAATTTTTCTGACCATACTTATAATTATTTATGAATTCTCCTAAAATTGACTGTCTAGTGAAACTGTCGTTGAACTATAACTTCAATGCTCTAAATTTTAAAATTATTTTTTTTTCAATTTTAAAATGTTTAAAATTAAACATTATAAATTATTTTTTAATTAATTTTAAAATGTTCTAAAATTGACTATACTATAACTTCAATGTTCGGGCCTCTAAAATCCTAAGATAACATTAACTTATATTTCAACACTTTTTATTCAGGGCTGGTTTGGTATGTGTTCCAACTTCATTCAAGGGAGAATTAGCACAATCAAGGAGATGGAGGCCCGATTCAAGGAAGCTCTGAGTACAGCCATAATAATCAAAAGAATATTTTCAGACTTGTATTTGTTTATAATTTGTTGGATGTCATGGAAAGGCCTGTAAACTACCACCTTGCTACACTACTCCCTTCAACTAAGGGATATCTAGTAAGGGTGAGCAATAAAATGGATCGGATGGCTCCTAACACAGTTCAGTGAGGTAAACATACCTCAAAGGTTCTTTGGTTTTATGCACAAGTATCCAAATACGCTACCTTTGTTGGTTGAATAGGAGGGAGGGTTTTAATCCAACCTCTTTTTTTTATCACATACCAGTTTTGGCGATTTCTTTATCAACGTGGACAATCAGCCTTTGGGATGTCAGCGTAATGAGGCAAAATGGGGGTCAAAACACCCCGACTACCCCAAAGCTGCTCATTTTAAACACCTTACTAATAAAAACAAAATTGTTTTTATGTCCTTCTTTTCTTTTATGTTTTACTCTCTTAATTTTAGCTCCCTTTTTTGCTTTGCTTTTTTTTCTGTCCTCTTAATTTTTAATTTCTAAACATAGATACTAATTTAAATCAATTATTTATTCTTGGTGGTCCTCTAGAAAAGAATAGTAGTTCTTGTTTTTCATTCATGATATAAACAGTATGTGGACTCTATTCAGTTCATTAATAGAGCCTGGATTACACAAATCTTCGGAGATAGCAGCCAAATGGTTCACTTCCACTTTAAAAAGGGGGACTTAAAGCTCCACGCCTGTTTCGATTAGTGTAAACAATTTCAGAAAAGAGGGGTCCAAATATACGACACGTGACTTCGCTTGAAGAAATCGGATAGCCGACAGCCCTAAAACCGACATGAAAAGCTTGAGGAATCTTGCGGATTTAAATCGCTATCAATCATGAGTAATGGAAGTACTACGGAAAGATTTTAAAAGGGTTACATCGCCTTGAATGTCAAGATGTCTTCCCTAGAACTTTTTCACTTTAATCTAGCTTCTTATATACTCTTATACAACCAACTTTATTACAGATTATTTTAGAACAATAAAATTTACTTCTAGTTTAGTCAAAAAAGAAGATATTTAACAAACCTAGAATAAGCATTATTTTACAATGGAAATACTTAAATGTCAGGTCAGATGAAATTTCTCTGGCATATTTTGGAAAAAAAATTAGTTCTGGACAAAAAAATTTGTAGACGCAAAAGTTGTCACGTAGAAAACCAAAAAATAATTTCGCTTTTTCGTAAGAAGCAGGTAAGATTTTTTTTTTGGGGGGGGTCTTTATAGAAACAAAAAAAGTCAATTTTTCATTTGAAAGTAAGAAGCAACGCTAAAATATAAAACAAAAAGAGATTATTCAGTATATGAGGAGGGGGGAGGAGTTGCCTCTTATACAACCGTTGCTCTTAACGCTAAAGTCTTAAAGCTCTTTAACAATCAGTCAATATAAGTTATTTTAAGTCAACAATTCAACCGCCTTTGGTTTTAAGCAGTCTTTCTTAAGAAACTGTGAAAAAAAAGTCACTCTACAGCGTAAAGAATGAGGGTTGAGGAAGGGACAGTCTTCTCAAATAAAAACTAATTTATGTTCGTTGTTAATTTTTAATGATGCTCCTTATTTTCAGTTGAAAAACTGTTTTTATTTTTAACTTCTAACCGTTTTTCAAATAATGCTAGAAAATCCCCTCCCCCCGCAGGTGTAAAATTTCCCAAGGAAATTTCCCTCGTAAACTTTCCTCCCCATGGAAAATTCTAATCGTGGAAAATCCTTCCACAGAAAATAACCCCTCCAAAAATCCCTTTATTTGTACATTATAAATATTATATATGAACAAAGGACAAATTACGCAAATTACAGCCTTTTCCCCAGGGACTATGGAGAGGCCATGTCATCCTAAAAGACACAGTTACTGAACCTTTGAATTATGTTGAATCAAATGGATATCTCAAAATTTTGAGCTGATGTCTTTGGGAAAAATGGCCGAGGGAGGGGGGATAGTTGCCTTCAAATGTTTTTGGTCAAA
Organism: Artemia franciscana; assembly: GCF_032884065.1. Classification (NCBI taxonomy): domain Eukaryota; kingdom Metazoa; phylum Arthropoda; class Branchiopoda; order Anostraca; family Artemiidae; genus Artemia; species Artemia franciscana. The sequence goes on along the minus strand of NC_088867.1, from coordinate 22,386,096 downwards.
TAGAAAAAACGAGAACTTTTGGTTTTCGATTAAATGAGCCCTCTCCCGATCTAAAAATAAGTACACATCCGTGATCTTTCTTCCAGCAAAAAATAGAAACAAAATTTCGCACTTTCAAAACAAAATGTTCCTCCTCACGGAAAATTCTAATAGAGGAAAATCCTCCCACAGAGAATAACTCCTCCAAAAAATCCTTTTATTTCTGAAATTTTTATCTTATGTCTTTGGGGGGGAAGGGACGTGGGAGAGTGGCTAGTTAGCTTCCAATCTTTTTGGTCAAATAAAAAACACTAGCACTTTTGATTTTCGATTAAATGAGCCCTCTCCCGATCGAAAAATATACACACATCCGTGATCTTTCTTCTGGCAAAAAAAAAGAAACAAAATTTCGCATTTTTGTATATAGGTGCTTGAAAACAGTATTGTAGGGTTCTCTGAAATACAGAATCTGATGGTGGTATTTTCATTACGATCGTTTGACTTTTGGGGGTGTTTCCTCCTTTTTCAAAAATCGGTCAATTTTCTGAGGCTCGTAGCCGTTGAAAGATAACGTTAAACTAAATGAACTTAATATACTTGGAGTTGGCATACAAAGCCAATTCTTTTGATGTGTCTGTTGTTATTAAACTTCCGTTTTCTAGAGTTTCGCTTACAATTGTCGAGTTGCTCCTTACTTACAGTTCGTTACCACGGAACGTTTGACAACCTTTCACTTCCCCGAAAGTTAATATTTTCAGCAGCTAGTACCCATACGGAACCAAATTAATTTGTTACCAATAATCCCTCACTCTGAAAACAGAAGGTTTATTTCTGATTATCCACAGACGCACTAATCTCTCAGCCCGTCGGGATTTCCTTTTGTCTTTAATCCCTGTTGTATTTAATGAATTGTTTATTTTTATATCCAATTGCTTTATTGATTGCGTCGATAATCATTTCCCTTTTATTTTGGAATAAACATAAAAACAATACCTAATAGCTAATAGCAAGAGTGTTAATAATAAGAATAAAATTGCCTGTTACTATAACGAATCTGACGCGTTAACTCCGCATACAACATTGCTACTTTTATTCGTTTTTACCCTTTTTATGCTAATGTATATTGAGTCACTTAAGAGTGTTGAGTCTTCCATGTTTTTGTCACGTCTTATCATACACAACAGAAGGCCAGAGAAACTTGGGGAAGAGAAAATTCGAATACAGATTCTGAGTTCGACGGCCATCTTTAGAGGGTTCAAAACTGACAAGTTTCCATTTGTTCATCACAGTAATTTCGCTGGTTTTAGGATCAGTATCTTACATATGCTACTTCCTGCTGTTTTGAAGTTTAAAATTCTTTCTTCACTTGTCTTGAAAAAAGATTGATTTTTTAATTAAGTAGATAAAATAATCAATAGATAGCAGGACTAGGATTTTGAAGGGGTTTCGCGGAATCAAATACGTAACTTTTATTTGTGAATTACAGATAAAATAAAAAAAACTATCTTAATTTCAAAAGGAGTTGACCCCAATGATCTTCCCCCAATTACACAGCTGTTCACATTAGTTCCGATGAAATTTATGAAAGTGGTTTTCAGAATTTACTGTTTGAGTCTTGGAACAGTACCAGACTTGCAGCCAGTGCTGGAGCCACGGCAGTCCAGGAAAATTAGAGAACACCATGAGAACAGTAATTTCTTTGAATATTTTTCAGAACGTTTTTTTCCTGTCAAACGATGAACTTTCAGTTGTGTCGACAATAATGAATACTAAATTCTATCAAAAGTTTTCTTCTTTAATTAGCCGGATTTTTTTTGCAGAGAAACCATCAGAGATGGTTCATTTCCGACCCATTTTCGGCTTTCGGACTAGACAGTCGTAAGCTATTTTGCTCAAAATAGCACTACATAAATGACTTTCGGACCCGAAGCTTTTTGCTCAGATGACCATACACAGACAGACTCCTTAAGTAAGTATTACTTCAGTAGTACTGTATCACCCTCCAACCCTTCTATTAGGCTTGCCTAGGGACACAATCTCACTGGCTTGAGTATAGTGTAATTTAGGTAAAAGTAATCATGCCCAAAAAGGCTTCATCCCTATCTAGTTTTGTCAATAATTAGAGTAAAGGGCATCCACGGGGAAGTTCAACAAGGGTCTTGGATGCTGCTCTACAAGACCAAAAATGTATGGTCAAAATGTTAAAATGTTTGGAGATTATAATGTGTTTCTTTTTTTTCTAGTTTTTCTTTCAAACCTTGCCCCTCCTTTCTCGACATATTTCCACCAACTTCTCCCCTTTGTAAAAAATTATATAATACTTTTCACTTGGTCACTAAATGGCTGGAGTCATTATAAATAGGGTGGTGCACAAGGTAAATTCAAAGCTTCGAAAGAATTTTCGGTATAGTCCTAACATGTCGCATTAAAATAGACCTACTACGTTCTTGAATACAAAAATACATGGTAATTTCGCAAATAATGGAAATATGATACAATCAGGTCACTTTGAATCATTCATCTTCCAGGGATTCCGTCACGGAACATTTTTCCAAATGTTAAGATCATTTAGATCCAAATAGGGAATACCGCATACGTTCCAGTTTCACCCATAAAGGTGGTTTCTATTACAACACCAAGATTGAGCATTTGAATAATTTGTTATTTAATTATATTTCACATGTGGGTTTAAGAAGCAAAATGAGAACTAGTGTTAATATAACCTTGAAAGGAATGAATGGTGAAATTATGGGAATATCTCGCGAATTCAACTGTGCTATCAGTGCATAGGCCCTATCTTCAGACGAAGGGGAGACGACTTTTCCTGGAGGGGGAGGGGGCCTAGTTCAGACACGTATATTTTAACTATGTCTATAGTATTATCACGGTAGAGCTTCTGGACAAATCCCAGAAGGAAACAGGACTCTATATTCCCACCACCCCTATATGGACATGTAAGACAAGCAACGCGTTGCATTTGGAGAAACATTTGTATTCTCCAAGTTTGAGGTGACATCAGCCTCAATTTAAATTGGGAAAACCTAGTTCAAAGACTATGAAAAAGACTATGAAATATAATTTAAAAATAGTCATGGAAAGGCGAGATATAGCCTTGGGTTTTGGCTTGTTGCTGTACTTATGGGGTGATAAAGTCGAAAATTCACCAGAAAAGTCTACACTCAAGGCGTCAGATATGGGGAAGAGGTACTCGATAATTGACAAATACCTATTGTGTTCGCCAAGTTGCTACAAAAAGAGTCAATACGATTGGGGATCGAATCACTATGTTTTCCCCGTGTTGCTACGATTCTGTTAATTATAGGGTAACCTTACATAAATCTTAATCTTAGTCAATTAAACCAACAGCCAGTCGTTAAAATCCGGTGCTACTTCTCCCCCCCCCATACGTTTTGGCTACTAGTGCTTCAGATGTGCACCAGATGAAAAAAAAGGAACAAGTGAACATACCAGAACAGAACCGAAAAGAAAAGGAAGAAGAGACGCGAAGGACTGCGAGGCAAAGTTTAATGAAGGACGGTGAAGTTAGCACTCTTTGTTGGCTGGTGAAAGCTAACAAGGACTTGATATAGACCAAGAGCTTTCTGAACTTTCCTCTTGAAACTTTTATTTTCACTTTATAACAACAAACTATAAAACAAATACCCTCCTAATTGAAGGTGACTTCACTTGATTCTTAAACAGACCGCTTTTATGGCCATAATAAAATCTTCCAGCTCAACACCACGTTTTATAGCTTTAAACAAGCTGCATCATCAGTTGTACCAACGCTATTGCAATTATATGGTGCCCAAGGTCGTATCCAGAATTTTTGTTCAGATGGTGGGGGGAGGGACAAAAAGACTTTTGCAAATACATAAAAAAAATACATACAAAAATTATATGCATTTTTGTTACCATTCTACGAGTCGGACAAATCTAGGGGAGGGGGGGGGGGGTAAGAGGGTCAAACCTGGTACCATCCCCCTGGATACAGCCTTGATGATGTCATCATCAAATGTAGCACATTCATCTTTCTTTTTCGTCATGAAATTAATCACTTTTTCGAAGTTTTTCTTTGCAAGAATATTCTCTATGGCGGCCTAATCTATCTTTAAAAAAGGATAGATTAAATATATATATATCATTTTGCTCTTTTTCTCGAAGATTGCCTTCGGTATTGGTTCATTTTTGAGGATGAGTAAATGGTCCATCATAGGAAATTATGCAAAAAAGGTCGTAAGTAATAACTATGTTGGCGAGTTTAGCCCTGCAGACCCCCTCTACCATGTTCATGCGGAGAACAAGCTTTACAAACGATTTCTAGCTATTTTTATATTGATAATGTACCATACAAAAGACATTCAGTTTCAGGGTCTAGACTCGATAGATCACACCTTCATTTGACTGTATCTGAACAAGTTAAATCTATATGATTAGTTTTTTACTTAATTCGCTTGATGTTTTTAGAATCTACCCACCCCTCTCTCGAAAAGAAATTCTTCCATGGGTAAATGCCTTTTCCAATACGTTATACTTGGCAAAATAAAAAAAAATATAAAATGTGAAGTGAATCGAGTTAGCCCTTAGAGGCTCAAATAAAACACCAAATCAAATATAGAACTTACGTAAATTAACCAGCCTTCAAATCTGGGATAAAGCCACTTGTCCCAGTTTCCACCCAGGGTGGTTTCCATTACATGGGTTTACTTTTACAAAACCACCCTGACTGAATATTTTAACACACCCAGTATGCCAATGAATTCTTAATAAGGGTAAATATGTTAAATCCTATTGTAAGCGGTAATAAGTAGAGAAATAAAAGGTTTGAAGAAATTACCATTTTCTCATTTGTCATTCTAATCTCTTCAGGTAGTTTAACAATACTATTTATGGATGAATCATAGCCATTGCACAGCTACCAGTTTTGTGAAACTAGCAAGACTAAAAGTTGTGCCCGGTCTGACCCCCTCCCCTCCTGCAAGTAGTCATGTCAGGTATGGCGAATATATTTTAGACCAGAGTTGCTGTTTGATATAAAAATACACTTCCTGCATACCACATTTTCACATCCACCACTCATACCTTGGCGCATGTAAGGACATAAACGTAATGTCTTATTTCAAACAAACAATATTTATGCAATAAGAGGGAGCAGTCCTCCCCAACAGCACCAATAATACAAGCTTAGTCGAAAAATATTAATTCAAAAGAAAGAATGTTGGAGAAAAAGTCTCCCCCCCCCGATGCATCAATTGGGGGAGAGCATTTGCTCCTCCTTAGATTTCGAAAGATAGCTTTATTATCTCTTGCATAAAAAAACGATAAATTTTATCCCCTGGATTTTGAAAATTAAGTTTTACCCTCCTAGAGTTTCGTGAATTGATGTCAGCTGCCCCCCTCTCCATTTACCTTGAGTTCAACGGCTTTTGTAGAAGATTTAGACCTAATAATGCACTTTTTGAGGTTACATGTCCCTTCCCGATACCAAGATCCACTAGCCCTCTTGTAGTTGATGTTGCGGAAAAACGTATTAAAATAATCTCCCAATTATCGGAGGTTTGATTGCTAACGGTGGCCCATTCGACCCTGCACATATCTGCAGTCCATACAAGTTAAAAGATTATCCTATAGTCGTTTGTAAGTTTCAGTTCCTATTAGAGGGGGGCAGTTAGTGAATATTTCTTGGTTTGGGAGGGATGCTCCGAGTCTAAAAAAGTGCAATTTGGACCTCAATAGCCCTACTTCTGTCAGAGGCCCTTCGGGCTAATATGGACGTAGACATTTATGGTCTAGCCTTTCCCTCTCAGTTGGATTAATATATTTCATGTCAGCTATATTTAGAAACCCGACGATAATGGGGATCAAAAACCTAAAAATGCATAAAAGAATATTTAACACAAAAATTTTACCCGTAATAGAATATGGAGCAGAGATATGGGGTGGAGAAACGGTGCAGCAACTGGAGTCCCTTCAGCTCCAGTATTATAAAAGAGTGTTTGGTTTACATCAGACAACTCATTCACAGATTCTGAAAGGTGATATGGGCCTGTTTTCTTTAAAGCTACGTAGGTATATTTTAATGCTTAGATTCTGGTTGAAGTTAACTAAGAGTAATGAAGATAGACTAGTAAGAGTGGCATATGAAGAGATGTTGAAATGTGGTTTAAAAACCTCGTGGCCATCCCAAATTAAATCATTACTAGAAAAAGTAGGAATGCCTTATTTATGGAATAATGGTCTTTGCTCTCGCGATGTACCAGCAAATTTAGAAAGCCAGGTACGATTTATATTAGAGAGTCAGGAAATTCAGCATTGGCAAGGGCTGGTTCTTGATTCTACAACCCTACAACATTATAATCAGGCAAAACCTAGTTTTGGGGAGGAAGTTTATTTTAAACTTAATTTACCGGCTATGATTCTACGTCGTTGGATTCAGCTTAGGGCAAATTGTCTTCCAATCCAGAACAGGCAAAAAACGTTCGACAAAAATAAAATGATAGTTGGTCCTGATAGGCGGTATCTTTGTCCTCTTTGTAAAGATGATGATGAAGACTTGGATCATTTTCTCCGGAAATGCCTGGTGCTCTTGGATTTACGGGAAATTTATTTGCATGGGATTAATTTGATGCTTCCGGGTATTCTACAAAATAGTAACCCAACCACAATATTTCGGGTGGGAGTATATATAGAAAAATCTTTAATAAGAAGAAAAAGTTTTATATGATTAATTTCTTTTGTAGTTAGATTAGGTACTTTTTGCGTTGAATTCTGTTTTTTTTTGTGCGTGTTCGTACTGTTGTTAATTTCCTTGCTTGTCTGTTATTTATTTATATTTTGTGTGTATATGGCCCACGGGTTTTTGAAATACACTTATCTATCTATCTATCTATCTATCTATATTTGGACTAATCATGCAATATAGATATTGAGGGTGTAAAAATTCTCTTATTACAGGTTTTTTCAATATAGAATAAAAGACGGTATCCTAATAATTACCGCACAGAGATGGGGACACCCATTGATGCGTTAAAGGTAATTATTCGATGAGAAAAAAAAACCCTTTTTTCCTTTAATAATTCAGACAAATAAGCACCTGAGCGAGACCTTGACTCTACCGTTAATGTTTGTCAAAGAGCCCCCCCAGATAAATTCCAAGATGAAACAGTTATTAAGTTTTGGCATTTTACCTGACTTTGGGTTTAGAAAAGCTTTATCAAACAGTTCGTGGTAACGAACTGTAGTAAGGAGCGATACGGCTCAATAGTAACCAAAACTCTAAAAAACTGAATTTTGATATCAATAGCTACATCAAAAGAATCGCATTTTAATGCTGATTTTAAATATATAAGTTTCATCAAGTTTAGTCTTAGCCATCAAAAGTTACGAGCCTGAGAAAATTTGCCTTATTTAGGAAAATAGGGGGAAAAACCCCTAAAAGTCGTAGGATCTTAACGAAAATGACACCATCAGATTCAGCGTATCAGAGAACCCTACTGTAGAAGTTTAAAGCTCCTATCTACAAAAATGTGGAATTTTGCATTTTTTGCCCGAAGACAAATCACGGGTGCGTGTTTATTTGTTTTTTTTTTTTTTTTTTTTTTTTTTTTTTTTTTTTTTTTTTTTTTTTTTTCCCAGGGGTCATCGTATCGACCAAGTGGTCCTAGAATGTCGCAAGAGGGCTCATTCTAACGGAAATGAAAAGTTCTAGTGCCCTTTTTAAGTGACCAAAAAAATTGGAGGGCATCTAGGCCCCCTCCCGCGCTCATTTTTTTCCCAAAGTCAACGGATCAAAATTTTGAGATAGCCATTTTGTTTAGCATAGTCGAAAATCATAATAACTATGTTTTTGGGGATGATTTGCTCCCCCACAGCCCCTGGGGGAGGGGTTGCAAGTTACAAACTTCAACCAGTGTTTACATATAATAATGGTTATTGGAAAGTGTACAGACGTTTTCAGGGGGATTTTTTTTGGTTTTGGGGGTAGGGTTGAGGGAGGGGGCTATGTGGGAGGATCTTTCCTTGGAGAAATATGCCATGGGGGAAAAAAATTCAATGAAAAGGGCGCAGGACGAATCTGGTCACGTTAGAAAAAAATGTCGAATTAAGAGCTTAATATACAATGCTGGGTGTTCGGAGCCTCTCTATTATGGAGTATAATTTGAAAATAACACAACTATACGAGCGATAAAACGTATATACCACAACCATAACTCAACTAACGAAAGAACTGCTAAGAGATAACACAACTATAAAGCGAAAACAGGTGAGAACTAACGGGAAAATAAACGAACTAAGAGGTGGAAGGGGCCCAGAGAAAAAATATAATCCTTTTTCAATTTTGAGCCTAACTTCCGCAAAGGAGTAATAATGTCAGAAGCCCCGAAATACCGAATTATTTTCTTTTCAAACACTTCGTAGTAAGGAACTGTAGTAAGGGGCGACCCGGCTCAATAGTAAACGAAACTCTAAAAAACGGAATTTTGATGCTAAAAGATACATCAAAAGATTCGAATTTTTACGCTGATTCTAAATATTAAGTTTCAATTAATTTAGTCTTTGTCATCAAAAGTTACGAGCCTGAGAAAATTTGCCCTATTTTGGAAAAAAGGGGGAAACATCCATTAAAAGTCACAGAATCTTAACGAAAATCACACTATCGCATTCGGTATATCAGAGAACTCTATAGCAAAAATTTCAAGCTCCTATCTAAAAAATGTGGAATTTTGTATTTTTTGCCAGAAGACAAATCACGGGTGCGTGTTTATTTATTTTTTTATTTTTTTTTTTTTTTTTTTCCCAGGGGTCATCTTATCGACCAAGTGGTCCTAGGATGTCGCGAGAGGGCTCATTCTAACGGATATGAAAAGTTCTAGTGCCCTTTTTAAGTGACCAAAAAATTGGAGGGCAAATAGGCCCCCTCCCATGCTCATTTTTTTCCAAAAGTCAACAGATTAAAATTTTAAGATAGCCATTTTGTTCAACATAGTCGAAAACCATAATAACTATGTCTTTGGGAATGACTTACTCCCCCACAATCCCTGAGGGAGGGGCTGCAAGTTACAAACTTTGACCAGTGTTTACATATAGTAATGGTTATTGGGAAGTGTACAGACGTTTTCATGGGGATTTTTTGGTTTGGGGGGTGGGGTTGATGGGAGAGGGCTTTGTGGGAGGATCTTTCCTTTGAGGAATATGTCACGGGGGAAGAAAAATTCAATGAAAAGGGCGCAGGATTTTCTAGCATTACTATAAAAAAAAACAATGAAAAAATAAACATGAAAACGTTTTTTCAAATGAAAGTAAGGAATAGCATTGAAATTTAAAACGAACAGAGATTATTACGCATATGAGGGGTTCTAAAAATACTTTAGCATAAAGAGCGAGGTATTTAGGAGGAGATAGATACCTCGCTCTTGATGCTAAAATATTTTTAGTGATTTCAACTATTTATTCTACGGCCTTTTTGATTCAGGGGTCATTCTTAAAGAATTGGGACAAAACTTACGATTTAGTGTAAAGAGCGAGGTATTAACGAGGGTACAAACCCCCTCGTACACATAATAAAAATATAAGAATATAAAAGTTTGTTACGTAGGCTAAGTTAATTATTAAGTTACGTATATTTTTTACTAATAAAAACGTTCGTTGAATATTAAAAGTTCTAGTAGCCTTTTTAAGTAACCGAAAAATTGGAGGGCAGCTAGGCCTCCTTCCCCACCCCTTATTTCTCAAAATCGTCTGATCAAAATTAAGAGAAAGCCATTTAGCCAAAAAAAAATTAATATACTAATTTCATTTCAATAATTTATGTGCGGAGAGCCAAAATCAAACATGCATTAATTCAAAAACGTTCAGAAATTAAATAAAAAAAAAATAGATTTTTTTAACTGAAAGTAAGGAGCGACATTAAAACTTAAAACGAACAGAAATTACTCCGTATATGAAATGGGTTGTCCCCTCCGCAGTCCCACGCTCTTTACGCTAAAGTTTTTAATTGTTTTAAAAGGTAGAATTGTGGCAAAGAGTCAAACTTTAGCGTAAAGAGCGAGGGACTGCGGAGGGGACAACCCATTTCATATACGGAGTAATTTCTGTTCGTTTTAAGTTTTAATGTCGCTCCTTACTTTCAGTTAAAAAAACTATTTTTTTTTTTTATTTAATTTAACAGGTAGGATCAATCTAAGCTATAAAAAAAAGTATTACAACCTAACCGAAAACACCACCACTCCTTTATAAAACTTTCCATTGAAAAAGAATAAATTGTTTCCATTTTATAGTGATTAATCAGCCTAGTACATTATAGTTTTACCAAAAATGTACATTTGAAAATTGGTTCTGGTACACGGAACAAAATGTGTTTTTCATGATTCGCTCGTAATAAGATTCTTTGATAAATTTGTTTCCTTTTTAATGGCTTTTGCACGAATTTTGATAAATTTGAAAACTCGTTTTGCATAATTATTGCCAAAAATCGTTTGTTGTAAAACATTGCCTACAAGATGTTCCATGGCAAATATTATTTAACTAGTATAACAACATCAAAAGAAAATAGAGAGAATCAGGAAGATTCTTCAGGTTGACATCAGTGCCTTAAAATGCTAAAAGTCAGGGACGTTATCTGGAGAGAAAGGCTAAAAAGTTCACCTCTGGAAAACAAAGGGGCCACACCCCCTGAGGTAAAAAAGTTTCTCAGAAAGAGACTGTAACGCAAGAAGGAAATGCGGAATGAGTTTTTCGCCCAATCTGCAAACTAAATTTTCTAGCTCTTTCGACTCCTAAAGTCAAACTGAAATTAACCCTCTGATTAATTAGGCTAGTAGTAGTACCAACCTTACTAGGCTTATTTATTTAAGAAAAGACCAAAGCAAAAGCTCATGTGCACTATTAAAAAAAAAGAAAAAACTAATCGAAAAAAAACTTAATGCTGCCAGATTATTTTGAATTCCGACTTCAATCATGTATAAAATATGATCTCCATAGAAGTCATTCGTAGGCATACTAAATCAATTATTTATGGTTTTCAAACTTGTCGTAAAGAAAAAACGAAAAGAAAAAATGTGAAATTAATCATAGCGATGTTTTACAAAATATTAACCTGAAAAATTAAACTAACTATATTTAGCATGCTTTTGGCAATTTATATCGCTTTTCACTAATTGCAGTGACATTCTTCAACAATTTATTAATTTAACCTACAAAAAATGGCACTAGAAGCCTTGAGATAAAATTACGACCCTTTTAATTTGTAATTGAGTTTGTCAGTTTTTCAGTATATTAATCATTCACTGTATCTTTTTTTTTTTCATTCACTGCACATTAGCATTCCTTATTTACCAAGAACTTTTGAAAAATTGTGTCAATTCTACCTATCAAAGGTAAACTATCGGAGTAGATAGCATACTAAACTTGAACGCTATGTCCTTCGGGACGAGGGTTCGAGTCCTGCTGTTGCAAATTCTTTGGCTTGAGGTGGGGCCAGTGGTGCGACTCTGCAAACCTCTGATGCTGGACTTTGATGTTTCTTTGGTGGTAGGAAGTAGTGTTCTATCAGCCAGTAGACTTTCCATAATGTAACATATTATTTCTTTGAAATACAATTTTTAAACTTAAATTATCGTTGCAAACACAAAACATCAAGGTTTTATGTGTCTATTTAAGTTTAAGAAAATTGCATGTATTGCAGCTATTCATCCTCTGTATCTGTGAACTTGTAGTTTTCAAAATAACAAGAATATTCTCACAATTATCTTTGTTTTATGACAAACGAAAAATGCAAGTAATAACTAATTATTAGGCGATAGTGTTGACTTAATAAATAGCGACATGCCTCCAAACTTTTTTTTGTCTCATCACATAAGCAACTTATAATCATAGAAAGTTGAGGGAAGGTACAATCAACCACAAATTTAAAAAAATGAGTTTCCTTTTAAAGGGCAAAAACCAACTGAAGCGCAGGCTTGACTTGCTCGGACAGTTTTTCAGTCTTAAAAGGTATCGGATCAAAAGTTTTCAGTCTAAAGGCAGTCATTTTTATCAGGGTTGCCACCCTAGGATCAACAGCTTTCAGTCTAAAGGCAGTCATTTTTATCAGGGTTGCCACCCTAGTGATTTATAATTATTTCTAGTGTTTTTTATTACCTAAACAAGAAAAACACTAAATCAGGACATTAATCACCAGATTATTGAATGAAAATAGTAAATCAACCATAAAACATTAAAATCTAGTGATTTTTTCTCACCGGGCAAAAACTTTGTGGAAAGGTTGTTGTACAAGTACAAGGTGTCTCAAGGGTAACATGGTGCTGTTAGCCACAGAGTCAAGGGTCACAAATAATGAACATACCTCATTTAAACGGATGATTTATAGTTACATTTTGGTGGAAGGTGGGCACGCTATACCTTGTAGGAATCATGGGTATAGCTTAAGAAATACATGTTGCACCTCTTTCGATTCTTGGCCTTTCAACTGTCATTCAGGGAACCGTCCTGAGTAATCGAAGAATTGTTTTTCAGCTAAATATGGTAGGTAATGATTTTCGAAGTCGCTAATAACAAAGATATGACTCAAATTGCAATAGACGTCATAATACAAAAGACTTTGCGTGACATAGCCTACATTTTTCTAAAAATCCTTCTGATTTTCGCCACTATTTGTATCCAACGATCTCTGAGCTGATTTATTAAAAGCGGAATACTGAAATATAGAAGTCTAATATCCAAACACTGTCAAAGCTTATTTCACAAATTGTACTTGAGGAACATTTTTACCATAGTTGTACCAACCAATGTAGGTATTTTAGGGCTTTTGAGATCACTAATTAAAAGTACGGGGCTACAACTGTATTATGAGCGTCAGGAAAAACAGCATGTCACCAAATGGTTTCTAATTTCCATCACAGTTCAAAAGGATGTCTGAGATAATTGATTATATATCTGCAGTTAATATTGTAATACCAACACAGAGCATAGTTTGTTAATTAAAAACGAGCAGAAACTGAAAAAACATCACATATTTTCTGCAAAAAAATAAAGAGCGAACTATAAGCTTAGCCGAGCGCATAAAAGAAACAGAAATTATAACCGAAGGAAGTCAAACTTAAAACTTGTTGAAAACACTGTGACGACGAATTTAGTTTCACTATTTTTACAGACGCTTATTTTAGTCACTGATATTCTTCCTTCGAATTTGTTCCTTTAAAATGCACAGATCAATGAATTCACTTAACAAAACTTTCTATTTAACTTAATCACTTTAATTTTCGGCAAGGAGTAAACGATACCTTTTGGGGTGTTTCATAGGGGGATTTTACTAGTCATTCATAGTACTTCATTCTTGTTTTAAATGTACCATCATTGGTTATTGTAATTTCTGTTCCCCTTGTGCTTCATTTTTGCATTCGTAGTAATTTCTGTTCGTTTTTAGTTTGGACTCTTATAGTATTAGATATAATATCAAAACATAATTAAGTTTATCAGCAAACCAGTTTTAAATCACTCATGACTTTTCGTGGATTGTTATGGCACTCGGTATTTACCAAGTGACATAGAGCGATCGCAATTTCTGTCCGTCTGTCTCTCTGTTGGTCCCGGTTTTGCTACTTCCAGATCAGGTTCCTACTTCGGGCAGTTCCAGATAAGCTAGGACGATGAAAGTTGGCAGGCGTATCAGGGACCAGACCAGATTAAATTGGAAATTGTTGCTTCCCCGATTCGGCCATCTAAGGGGGAGCGGAGCGAGGGAACGAGATAGTTGAGAAGAATTTTATTTGCCCATAAAACAAATAATCGTTCTTCTTAATGCTGGTCTAGGGTATGATCCTCGCTTAGGATGCAAGAGGTCTTAGGTTCGAATCCCGGACCACCCAAATATTTACATGATGAAGATCCGTCTCAGATACGTGATCAATACAGAGATCGCTGAAAGTTGCCATGCGTATCAGAGACCGGACCAGATTAAATTAGAAAAAAGTCGCTTGCTCGATAAGACCATCTGGGGCAGTGGAAGGATGATTAATTCGGAAAATTGAGTGAAAATGAGGTATTTTTAACTTAGGAACGGGTTATCGGATCTTAATGAAATTTGACATTTAGAAGGACCTCGTGTCTCAGCTCTTATTTTAAATCCCAACCAGATCCGGTGACATTGGGGGAGTTGGAGCGAGAAACCAGAAATCTCGGAAAACGCTTAGAGTGGAGAGATCGGGATGAAACTTGGTGGCTCAAAAGTTACAATTCTGAAAAGAAGAGACTACATGAACACTGTATTTGCAAGATTATCTTTGTAATAATTGCCAATAAACAAAGAACAGCAAAATCGATAACTCTAGTACCGATCTAATTTTAGGTTCCGACCTCATCACGAGTACCATACGAGCTCTTGGCTCTTGGGTTTTCCAACCTCGTCACAAGTGCCATATGAGCTCTTGGCTTTTGTTTTATTTAATCTAATCTCGGAAACTAGTTCAAAACTAAAGTTTTAAATACCTCCATACTTTTCATGATTTTTTTTTTTTTTATTATCTTGATCTAGAAAACTCAAAACGACTCATTAATCTATCAAAAGTTTTGTTTCAAACATAGAATATTTTTAAAGTTCCAGGGAAATAATGGAGACAGGAGCCTGTTTTATGCCAATTGTGTTTAATTTGATTAATTGCCTTAGTTTTACTTTCTTTACTGAAAAGCTTTGCAATTCTAAGGCAATTCAATAGCTAGATGTTTCACATTGACAGAAAAAGGGTTGAATCATCATCGATTCTAGGCAGCAAACATCTCTCGTTTTAAAGAAGAGCAAAAATATGACTCTGGAGTTTATTTTTTATGGGTATGTTTTTTTCTTATAGTGCCAAAGGACGCTAAAATAAAAACTATTTTTCCCCATAGACCCGTCATAGGTCTATTCATACCTGAAAACCACGCCTTCCTAAAAATTGTCTTGTGTTTCAAAATTATGAGATTTTTATGATAGTACCACATTTCCGTCAGTGTTGCCATGTTGAACCATGATCTACTGATTCCCAAAGCCAATTACATCTTCAAAGGAAAGCTAAACCTTCTTAAGTGACTTAGTGCCTTATGTTTTTAGCTTAATTTTGGTGATTTTTCACCCACTTTGCTCCTTTTTAACTTGGTGCCAGCTAAAACCAGATATAGCATAACTGCAGTTATTTCATTAAAAAACAGAATTCCCAATTTTTCCTAATTAGTTAAGATATATATAATTGTGCAAGTTTCCAAACAAACAATTAAACAAAAAAAAATCATTTTCACAGTCCTTATAACTAAGTAAGAAAATAATAATAATTTTAAAAAAAATAAGTAATAAATAACTATAATAATAAATAAATAACTATAGTAATATATAACTAATAAGTAAAGAAATAAAGTTTTCTGAATAATCCCTAGTTTCATTAGGCTTTCGGCGGACAACACGGACAGGAACGTGTTTGATAAGACTTATCTTGAAGTTGATTAACTGTTTAAATATTACTTATAATAAAATGATCAACAATTCTAAGGCAATATAATGACCAGATATTTTGGATTGACGAAAACGGGTTCGATTGTACGTATTTTGGGGATTTAAAAAGAAAAAAAAAATTCCAAAAGTTTCTATAAGGACAGCTTTTCTTTAAGATTAAGAACAAAACAGAAGTATTCAGTGTAAAATGCGGTTTTGTTGGGTTTCAAATTACAATCTTGCTAGTGCATCTGAACTGACCATAAGCCTTGCATGATCAGTTCAGAAGCCAATATAATGAAGTCCACAAAAAATACGTCAATATTTAAAATTAAGACAAATTGTTCATTTTGATATTAATGCTCCAATCTTTTGGTTTGGAACTAGTCACAATTTTTTGGCCTTTGCTAATAGGGTCTAAAAATATTAAGCCGCCAGAAAATAGAAATACTATGTGTTAAGCATGAACACTGCTTTAACAACAACTAAAGACTTTAAGATCCCCTCCCCTCAAGACCTCAAATTTATTGTTAATTAATATTTCACCTTCCATAAGTTACGACTTTATTAAGATTGGGATCACATAACTTATCGCTGAGGGTAATATAGCAATATGCAATATAGTCATATGATCACAAGTAGTATGTGAGTAATTTAGTTCTACAAAAAGCACACTGTGGATGTCACGAAAAAAAAATGTTGAAATCCTATTTTTTTTTATTTTTTTTTTTAGTGTTGTAAGATGCAATACAAATGACCATGGTGAATTCTTTATACAAGTAAATGAAAAAACAAGTTTTTCAGCTTAAAGTAAGGAGCAACATTAAAACTTAAAACGAACAGAGATTATACCACATATGAGGAGGGCTACCTCCTCAGCACTTTGCTCTTCACACTAAACTAATTTAGTACTTTTAAAAAGCTTCTTATTATTCTAATTAAACAAACCTTGTGTTTCAGGAGTCGTTCTTAAAGAATCGGGACAAATTGAAACTTTAGCTTATAGAGCTAGGATTCGAGAAGGGGGTAATTCCCCTCATATACGTAATAATTTATGCTCGTTCGTCTGTTTTCCACAAAATTTTGATCAGACGATTTTGAAAAAGGAAGGGGCGTGGGAGGAGCATGGGCGTACGAAAGGGGACAGGGAGGCAGCTGCCCCCTAGAACTTCAAATTTACAATAGATATGACTGATAAGCAGATAGTTCAAAAAGAAAATGGTTCAAAAAGCAGTTGAAAAAAGGTAGATGGATAAAAAAGCAGATGATAAAAGGTAGATGGTTGAAAAGGCTGGAAATAAACAGCTTGAATGACATAATAAAACACAAACAAGAAACAATACTTCGTAATGTCTTGGAAAGATTTACCTCTAATCCAAGCAGATTAATGCTGAAGCTCATTGATGATTTATGATTTTTGTTATTACTTATCAAAAAATATTTCATAGGTATGATAGAGCTTGCTGGCAATGCAAGGTTTTATGAAAAGCCAGTATAACTTAATCTCAGCTCCCCACCCATCATCACATAATCGGCTGCCCCCTAGATAAGAAGCTACGTGCGCCAATGGGGAGGAAGTCTAGTTACCCTCTAATCTTCTGGTCACTTAAAAAGGCCACTAGAACTTCTAATTTCTATTTGAATTAGCCCTCTCCCAATATTCTAAGATCACTGGAACGATACGATCACCCCTGGGAAAAACAGAAAAAAAGTAATAAATAAACACGCATCCGTGATCTTTCTTCTGGCCAAAAAAAATATACAAATTCCATAATTTCGTAGAAAGGTGCTTGAACCCTCTACAGTAGTTTTCTCTGAAACGCTGAATCTGACAGAGTGATTTTCACTAAAATTATGTTACTTTTAAAGGCTGTTTTCTCCTTTTTCGGAAATCAGGCACATTTTCTGAGACTCGTAGCCTTTGATGGGTAATACTAAACTTAATGAAACACATATATTTTGAATCAAACAGTTCGTGGTAACGAACTGTAGTAAGGAGCGACCCGGCTCAATAGTAACCAAAACTCTAAAAAATGGAATTTTGATACCAATAGCTACATCAAAAGAATCGCATTTTAATGCTGGTTTTAAATATATAAGTTTCATAAAGTTTAGTCTTACCCATCAAAAGTTACGAGCCTGAGAAAATTTGCGTTATTTTAGAAAATAGGGGGAAACGCTCCCTAAAAGTCATAGAATCTTAACGAAAATCACACCATCAGATTCAGCGTATCAGAAAACCATACTGTAGAAGTTTCGAGCTCCTATCTACAAAAATGTGGAATTTTGCATTTTTTGCCAGAAGGCAGATCACGGATGCGTGTTTATTTGTTTTGTTTTTTTTTTTTTTTTTTTTTTTTTTTTTTTTTTTTTTTTTTTTTTTTCCCAGGGGTGATCGTATCGACCCAGTTGTCCTAGAATGTTGCAAGAGGGCTCATTCTAACGGAAATGAAAAGTTCTAGTGCCCTTTTTAAGTGACCAAAAAAATTGGAGGGCACCTAGGCCCCCTCCCACGCTAATTATTTTCCTAAAGTCAACGGATCAAAATTCTGAGATAGCCATTTTATTCAGCGTAGTCGAAAAACCTTATAACTATGTCTTTGGGGACGACTTACTCCCCCACAGTCCCCGTGGGAGGGGCAACAAGTTACAAACTTTGACCTGTGCTTACATATAGTAATGGTTATTGGGAAGTATACAGGCGTTTTCAGGAGGATTTTTTTGGTTTGGGGGAGAGGTTGAGAAGAGGGGGATATGCTGGGGGAACTTTCCTTAGAGAATTTGTAATGGGAGAAGAAAATTTCCATGAAGGGAGAGCAGGATATAGGCTACTAGCATTATTTAAAAAAAAACAATTAAAAAATAAAAGTGAAAAAGCTTTTTCAGCTGGAAGTAAGGAACGGCAATAAAACTTAAAACAAACAGAAATTATTACCCATATGAGGGGCTCACCTCCTTCTAATACCTCACTCTTTACGCTAAAATATTTTAAGTAATTTCAACTACTTATTCTACGGCTTTTGTGATTCAGGGGGCCATTCTTAATGAATTGGGATAAAATTTAAGCTTTAGTGTAAAGAGCGAGGTACTGACGATGGGGCGAATCCCCTCATATATGTAATAAAAACATGAGAATACAAAAGTTCTTTACGTAAGCTAATTTATAAGTTACGTAAATCTTTTACCAATAAAAAGATTCGTAAAAAATTAAAAGTTCTAGTTGCCTTTTTAATTAGCCTAACCAAAAAATCGGGGGGCAACTAGGTTTCGTCCCCCGCTCTTTTTTTCTCAAAATCATTCGATCAAAATTATGAGAAAGTCATTAAGCCAAAAAAAAATTATGCAAATTTCGTTTTGATTATTCCTCTGCGGAGAGCCAAAATCAAAACATGCATTGATTCAAAAACGTTCAGAAATTAAATAAAAAAATCAAGTTTTTTTAACTGAAAGTAAGGAGCGACATTAAAACTTAAAACGCACAGAAATTACTTCGTATATGAAAGAGACTGCTTCCTCATCAACGCCCCGCTCTTTACGCTAAAGTTTTTTACTGTTTTAAAAAGAAGAATTGAGAGAAAGAGTCAAACTTTAGCGTAAAGAGCGGGGCGTTGATGAGGAAGCAGCCTCTTTCATATACGAAGTAATTTCTGTGCGTTTTAAGTTTTAATGTCGCTCCTTACTTTCAGTTAAAAAAACTTGATTTTTTTATTTAATCATCATAATAAGCCAATTCTTTTTATATATCTATTGGTATCAAAATTCTGTTTTTTACAGTTTCGGTTACTATTAAGCCGCGCCGCTCCTTACTTGCAGTTCGTTTACCACGAACTATTTTAAAACGAACACTGACAGTATTAGATTGAAAAAGCCCTATTAACGATTGAATGGAAGCGCAATTGTCATGGTAATTGGAATAAAATGCTCAATGCAATCATCTAGTCACTAATGCTTTTGTGACTAGATAATGATATAAAGACTCGGACTTATCAGCTCAAAAGCAACTTTTACCGAACTATACCATACCCAGTATCGGATTTCTAATCGGTGTTTCTTTTTTCCGATACGCCCTGCCGAATCATAGACACTGTTAGAAATATGGCGCCAGAATTTGATACTTTGCCGACTTGATACGGTTATAAACTCAACAAAATAAAGGAAAATCATTAATGGCTTTTAGCAATATGCGATTTTTTACTCGTAAAGTGACGTGTGTTTTCACTAGGATAAGGTTACGCATACCAACGTTGATATAGTTCACATTTACATTTTAATTCAAGGAAACATATAAGTTTGTTCAATATATATAAATTCATAAGCATCTGCAAACCAAATTACTTCCATAGTTAGATAAATCCTGTGCGAAACTGTATTATACAATTAACAAAAACAGAAAATGGCAGAGCTGAAGTTTGCATTATTCTTCGTCAGTGTGCATAAATACGAACCAAAGGCACTTCCTCCAAGCCGGTATCTAGTTTCAAGTCCATGCCTCCGTACTTGTGATAGGAACATACTTTCGACCTAACACCTTAAATAAGGTATCATTTTTTTCTGACCTCACTGCCTTTCTATGACGAACAAAGCGTTCAAATTGAGATAAATCCATTAATTTAGACAGCGAAAACAGGTACTAAAGTCTGAATATTTCGATCACATATACAACGATCGTCATCAGTAGAAATACTAAAGTATTAAAATTGAAACTAACATATTTATACAAAACAAAATAATGAACTTCTGGGTTATTCGCTACATTTTTTTCTGAGAGTGTTCTCCGAAAAAACAAGTTCATTGATGTCTAGTTTTGCATTTTCCCACGAATTATTGTAGATGCAATTTAATAAGATTACAGACTATCCGTATCCGGGGGGGGGAAGGCTACTGGGTTCGCCCAACTCCCAAAATTTTTGCAAAACTCGTAAAAACGTAACAAAATTATATATAAAAAATATTTGGCCCGTTTTATAATTCTTTTTTGTGAACCCCGCCCCCTTGAACAAAAGGCCTGGATTTGCCCTTGGCTATAGATAATTCTTCAAAACTTCGTTCAAAGAAAGTCGGGGGGTGTGTGTAAATTAACTTCTTGCGTTCCAAAGGATGTTTTCAATAAAATTATACTTAAATACTTCGTTAAACGAAGGCGGGATGGTGTCCTACCATGTTCTACAAGTCCTATCATAAGCTGCTCAATATATGATGACGTCGAACATATATTACAGTTGCATTACTTCTTTGTTTTGAAGGTTATAATTTCACAGATAAATTCAATCATCTTCTACTTTGCGCCTCCATTTTTTGACATTGTTTCTTTTCGACGCGACAGCAATAGTATCACTCAGCAATGTTGACTAGTCACGAGGTAAGTTAGTTAGATAACTCATGAGAGGCATAAACCTGGGAGATTTAAGACAAGCAATTTTTCAGTTCTTTTGGTTTGTAATAAGCCTTTAGACATACCATCCCTGATTGTGATCCGAAAATCCTCTGGGGATCTTGGCTAATCCGGTTCAGCTTGACTTACTACCCTTTTCGTTTTTGCATACCCCACTGGATACCAAGCTGAGAAGACAAGAGCATTAAAAAGATTACAAATAGCAGGGACTTTCTTAGAATAAATTATTTATGACTTCAGCGCGTGTGAGCCTCTTTTGACGGCTTTCCATCAAGGTCATAGTGAACGAAAGTTCAAAAGCACGTTTTGAAAAACAACTGTCAAGCAAGAAGTATACTTCATTTAACTGCTTTCCTATTTGGAGTTTTTTCGTTGAAGTACAACATACAATGGTTTAGCCAGAGTACCTCAAAATGAGACATGCAAAACTTTTTTGTGAAAACTTAGATGTCTTTGGGAGTCGGACAATCATTCCGCGGGGTAGGGGGAGGGGTTTCAAACGCCCTAACTACCCTCTGGATACAGCCTTGCTTAGGTGCTTATAAATTATCGTACTAAAAGAAAATCTCCCTTTTCCACAATCTCACTATTATCTTGAGTTACTGGTTGTTTTTTTCTTCTTTTTTAAAGTCGTTTGATTATATCTCACCCACAGTAACAGTCGGAAAATAGAGCTTTCGATACCAAAATTGTTTGTGTTATATCTCAGATGCTTAATAAAGATTATCCTTGTACGAAACAACTGGTCCTTAATATCAACATAAATAAAAGTTTTACACGCTCCTGGAAAATTTATGACGTTTTTAGTAGCATAACACCTTTTGAGCTACTACAGCGATCATTACTCTGTTTTTTTTTTGGGGGGGGGGTGTGCTCCTATTTCGTATTGTATTTTTTTAAGGAGAAACTTGCGATGGTTCTTAAGGCCCTATCACAATGAGATTTTACAAAATCCAAGAGCTAGTATGAACAGAGTTGCCACCCCTAGTGATTTTTTATATCGCCTAAATAAAAATCACTAAATCAGCACATAAATCACTAGATTGTTGAAGAAAATCACTAAATCAACAAGAAAATCACTAGAATCTAGTGATTTCTTTCTCACCGGGCGGCAACCCTGAGTACGAATTTCGGGAACCAGTTGAGACCAAACCCGTTAACAACAGACATGTAGCTAGCGCCAGGAACTGGAATGATCCAAAACTAAAGTTCAAGCGATTAGAACTTGGTTGAGGCGAAGCCAATTAGAATTTTTTGTTGAATTTTCTGATGGGCTAATAATCCACCATTATTCTAATAGAAAAAATGGAAAAAAACGTGAATAGTAAATGGAAATATATTTAGTAAAAAAGAAGTGAAATATTAGGAAGAGCTTTTGAAACTCAAAAACATATGTACAACAAGAGAAACAGGAACAATGCGAGATTTGAGATAAATACAAATATATAGGATAATTACAGTATTAGCTGATTCCTGTGTTTAAATTATCCATTGGGAATTGTAAATTTGACCACAAGCACGAGTTAATACCAGGTATCGAAACAGACTGATTTTGGGTATTAGTAAATCTCATTGTGAATGGATCTTTAGTAAGAAAAAAAAAGAACGAGTTTTTTCAACCGAACGTAAGGAGCAACATTAAATCTTAAAACGAATAGAAGTTGTTGAGTATATAAGAGGGTTCACCCCCTTGCCAATACCTTTCTTTAGGCTAAAGTTCGAATTTTGTTCCAATTCTTTAAGAATGACCCCTGAATCACAAAGGCCGTTTAATTATAAAAAATAGCTCTTTTGAAAGTACTAAAAATGCTTTAACGGAAATAACAAGGTATTGACGAGGAGGAGAACCCCTCATATACATAATAATTTCTGTTAGTTTTAACTTATAATGTTGCTCCTTAATTTCAGTCGAAAAAACTTATTTTTTTATATTTAACTTCTGACGTTTTTAAATAATGCTGGGAAACCCAGCACCTCGTGGAAATTTTCTTCCCCCATGAAAACCTCTTCCATGTAAAGATCATCCCACGTAACCCCCACCCCTACCAGAAAAAAATCCCCCCTGAAAACGTCTGTATACTTCCAAATAACCGATAATATATGTAAACAATGGACAAAGTTCATAACTTACAGCCCTTCTCCTGGGGACTGTGGGGGATTAAGTCGTCCTCAAAGACATAGCTATTAGATTTCTCGATTATGCTGAACAAAACAGTTATCTCAAAATTTTGATCTGGTGATTTTGGGGAAAAATGACTGTAGGAGCGAGCCTACTTGCACTCCAATTTTTTGGTCACTTAAAAAGGGCACTATAACCTTTATTTTCCGTTCAAGTTAACCCTCTCACAACATTCTAGGACCCTTGGGTCGATACGATCACCGCTGAAAAAAAAAACAAAAAAACACGCATCCGTGATCTTTCTTTTGGCAAAAAATGTAAAATTCCACATTTTTACAGATAGAGCTTGAAACCTCTACGATATGGTTCTCTTGTACGCTGAATCTTATGGTATTATTTTCATTAAGATTCTATGAAATTCAGGGGATTTTTTTCCCTTTTTTCGAAAATAAGACAAATTTTTTCAGGCTCGTAATGAAACTAAACCTGATGAAACTTGTATATTTAAAATCAGCGTAAAAATCTGATTCTTTTGAAGTATCTATTGGTATCAAAATTTCGTTTTTTATAGTTTTGGTTACTATTGAGCCGGGTCACTCTTTACTTACTTCGTTACCATGAACTGTGTGATTATAAGTGTCCTCTTTCTAAGTGCAAGTTTCGGTTTCTTCCCTTCAACTATAGCCATTTCCCAAAGATATCTTAACAATTCAGCCACAAAATATTAAAAAGTACTTGAAACATGGATGAATCACAGAAGACAAGGAAGACTCTTTTCCCGTATCATAATAATAATGTGAGCCTATTTGTTTGTTTCATTGGTAAAGCCTAATTCTTTGAATAGTAAATGATTGATAGGACCTTATTCATTTTTCGATCGTCTTATTTTTGCATTTGCATGTGCATTCTATTCAAGTCAAAAATAAACAGTTCCTTCATACATAAGAATTTCATTTTTTTTCGAATCAATATTGATCCCTGATGACCAAACCACTGAGGTCTAATAAACGATGATCCAGAATATCATAGGCAAGTGATGTACTAACTCATATAACCTACGGAAACCCCCCGCCTTTTCTATAACAAATTTGAATCTTAGTATATGAACCAAATTATAGCACCGGGGAATAAAGATTTTCATAGAACCCAAGTTCAAGGTCTGTAACAGGTCTCCTGTTCTAAAATATGTTTCGCCGTTGAACTACTAAAATATAGCTAACTAGAGATAGAATGTCATCAAAGAGCCAATCCGATTAAAGCCTGGTTTTTCTGTCCTTTTACAGAAATTACTGAAGTTTTAAGACACTTTGGTTTTTTTTGTCAAAGTCCTAGAAAGTTCCTAGAACGTACCTTTGTTTCCAAACAATTTTGGTTTCCTCCAGACTTCAATGTTTCAGCAATGCAGATTTTTCGAAAAATTAGGTGGAAATCTCCCTGCTAAACTAGACAAAAAAGTTATTTTTGATTCTTATCATACTCTCCATTAACGGACTTCTAATTTTATCTTTGATATAATTAAAATTTTATCGTATTTTTTTAAAATTCTTTACAATTCTCAAATTCTTCAACTCATTTTCCCCCCTTAAGGTGCCATTATTTTATATTACAATGACAGAGGGAAATTTTTCTCAGTAAAATTTACAAAAGATATGCGAGCTGAAATTTAATGACAAAAATGAAAGCTTCACAAAAATTTCGAATAGCTAAACTTCAAAGGACCTTCACACAGGGACGTATGCTGAAGGGAGGGGTAGAGATTCAGGACTTTGACCAAAAATACAAATTTTCCCAGATTTCTGAGTACCTTTTATTCAAATTTATATATGTATTTTTTTATTATTATTCCCCCCCCCCAAAAAAAAACAAGTTCCTATGGAAGTGTCTACTTTGACAGCGAGGTTAAAATCACATAGTTTAATTCTATAAGCTTAAAAGTTTGTTTTAATTTTAGCTTATTTATAATGGAATATTCAAATAAGATAATCAGGTTTTTTCTGTCTCATTAGCAATTCTTATGTTTGCTTTAGGCCTACACCTAGTTTTAGCTATTAATGCAATTATAGTTTAAGTAAAACTTTTATCAAAAGTTGCACAAAAATTGTTCACATAGGAATAGCATTCAACTATCAACTTTGAATTTAACAAAGGATTCAAACTTTACGTAAACAAGTTTACACTGTCTAGCCTGTTCAATAGGTTCAATCAAGGTGTAAACATGACGATCATGGGGGTATTATTGCTATCTTAAGATGGATTATAAAACCAGTCCATCCTCGATAGGCTGGAAACGTCTCTAGAAAAATGAGTCATACTTCTTGGCTGATATTTTATGCGAACTAATCCGTTAACAATCTAGTTTATCTCTTCTGAATTAAAGATTATAATGACAAATTCTGACCATTGTATTCAGAAGAATTTTAGTTACTTGATATTTAAAGTCGCCCAAGTTTAAATGCATACGAGCACTCCTCCCCAATACAATGCCAGGATATGGCCCTACACGAGTTAGCTATTTTTAATATTTTTCAAATTGACATTACGAACCAATTGTTGATGTGAAATAAGCCAAAAAATAATACATACTCTCAAAACGAACAAAATAGCAGATAGGCCTATAGCCTAGGGTTATGCGTATGCACTAGAGGGGGGGGGGTGGCATGCAGTATCGAAGAAATTCTGAAATCCAAGAAATACCACTCTTCTGAATATAATGTAGCAAGGGTTGTGTGCATACAGTGATTAATTAAGAAGAGGGATGAAGAAGATGGAAATGAGAATAATCTGAAAAAATATATCCTTTTTTTATTTAATTTCCCATAGCTGGATTCCCCCTTTCCCAAATAAGCTGAATCATCTTTAAAGCACAATCTTGACTACACACCTCAAATAGGCCTGTTACTTAGATCATATCACCGTCCATAGGGAACAGAAACGATGTAATTGGGGCACCCGTTGGAGGGCGGTGGGGTTACAAGAAACTTGTAAAAAAGCGGCAAAATGCGTTAATATACATTTTTATTTCGTTTTTACGAGTCGAACAGAAATCTCGGAGTAGAGTCAATCCCCCTAACCTACCCCTGGATGCGCCCTTGCCTTGTTAAATTAAGAGTGGAATAATAGGGTATGCATCGTCAGGTACGTACCTGACGATACACACCCAGTTATTCCACTTTTAATTTTGAAAATTTTTAAACTTTATTTTCGAAATTTTGAATGCGACTACCCGAAATGTAGCCTGTCCATTGGGGAGGTCTCATAACCTAGGTCCGCGAAATTCAAAACGTTACCGACTTTCTGGGCGCTTATATTCAAATTATTAAATGAAATTATCCCTCCACAAAAAAATCCCTTTGTACGTGCCTGGCGAATACAATATTTTTGGATAAGACATCCAAATTGTTTCCAACAAGGATGCGTTGGAAATGCATCCTCGCAAACAGTAGGTCCATAATTTTTACCCCAAATTTACTCAGGTTGAAAGAAAACAGAAATGACAGTTCTTATTAAGTAAAATCAGTAGGCTGATGAATAACAGAGCTCATTCAATCCTTTGACACAATGTCAAACTATGAAACCTGCAGTACAATAGCAACAAAGCCAAGTCGAAAAGTAGTAATAATACACAATTTGCATGAATAATCATCGTCTTACACATCTACAAAGCACAAACATTGGCATAAAGATGATCTTTAGACAGATTACCGGAGGCTATAAAGCTCTTCCTACATCGTTAACTAATTAGGATATATCAATCGTATAAAACGGGGCTACGAAATGGATTTGAATATCGGAAAGAGTTTCTGAAAGCATTCAGACAGTGCATGGTGAGAGGCCCACAAACAGGAGTTTTTTGTTTTGTTTTTTTTTTTGTGAGGGAGAGAATAATAAAAAAAATATAAATCATCAAGAGGTGTACAAAAGCCTCCTTTCATATCCAAACAGGGGTAAGAGTCTGAATCCTAGACAAATACTCAAAATCCCTGAAACAAGGGATTCTTTCAAGTCCGTAAACAGAAATTTCTTTGGAGAAGGAAGGGGAGGAGGGTCAAACTAAGAAGAATCAGGCGCATTGAGTGAAAAATGTTGCAGACTATGGGAAAAATCATTACAATATTGTGATATAGACATGTAGTTTAGACAAGGGGGTAGTGTTACCAGGTTTGAATCCCCCCTCCCAATAAAACTTCTAAAGACTCATTTTTAAGTGAAAAATATAAATAAATGTTCTATGCATTTTGTAAGTTTTTCGGTTCCCGCCCCCACCCTTAAACAAAATCCTGGATACACTCTTGAATCTAGCTTGAGGCTGGCACGCATAGAGGGGGCCCAGCCCTCCCAAAATCTTAATGTTCGAATTTCTGGGTAGGCTATTTGTTTAAATTATCGCATTTTTGGTTATTGCCTCTCCCACCGAAAAAAAAAAAATCATATTTAAGTGCCCATCAAGATGCTCCCCACTACGTAAGCGCCAAGTTTTAAGCAGAAATACGAGGTAAACAAAACACATATGTAAGAGCAAGAATAGAGTAAGAAGCAAAATGAAGATTAAGTGAATTTAGATCACAGCCCCATTTATTTTGTTGTCGGTCGTTTTTTGTTGCCGTATTTAATAGGATTTATAAGGAGCATGCCCAACTGTATTGGTCTCTGGTGGCTTGGTGATGCAATGAGTTGTTGTTAGTAGTAGTAACTTATATTCACATTTCTGTTATCCCGTACACATACTGTCATGGTCGAACCTCTGAGCCCCCCTCCCCACTGGATCATGAAAACTCAATATTTTTTGGTATATTTTCTGGTAATTGAGAAATGTAACTGCTTTGCTAAAAAAAAAAAACTGATGACATCCCAAATTATTATTTTGATATTTTCTTTCAATTTCTCCAGCCCCAAAAAATATTCTTTCGTACATAACTGCTTGCCTGTGCACACATTTATCCAAATCAATGTTGTTGTTCTGTAATTTTGGATAAAAATTTGACACTTCTTGCCTAGAAAAGAGGTTCTAGCAGAAGCGTTATATTTTTTATACATTTTTCCATTGCGGAATAGATAAAGCAGTGGCTCGACAAAATCTCGCGTCCTATATTTAAAATAACAAGAGCTAAGAGCTCATATGGCCCATGTGACGAGGTCGGAAGAATGAAGAGCTCCTATGGCATGAGCTCTAGCAAAATTATAAGAATCAATAGATTGATTTAAAAGGAAAATCAGAGGCTTAATGCCGGTCAGGATTTAAAATAAGAGCTCTGAGACACGAGTTCCTTCTAAATATCAAGATTCACTAAGATCCGATCACCCACTCGTAATTTAAAAATACCATATTTTATCTAACTTTTCCTCTGCCTTCGGCCCCCCCACATGGTTGAATCGGGGAAAACGACTTTATCAACTCAATTTGTGCACGTCCCTGACACGCCTACCAATTTTCATCGTCCTAGTACGTCCAGAAGCACCGAACTCGCCAAAGCAATGGAAATCCCCCCAACTACCCCAAAGAGAGCGGATCCGTTCCAATTTTGTCAATCACGTATCTAGATCTTGTGCTTATTCTTCCCGATCTCTCCACTCTAAGCGTTTTCCAAGATTTCTGTTTCCCCCTTCCAGATCCCTATGTCCCCGGATCCGATTCGAATTGAAAATGGAGCATCTGAGACTTAAGATCTTTCTATATATCAAGTTTCATTAAGATCCAATCACCCATTTGTAAGATAAAGATACCTCAATTTTCACGTTTTCCAAGATTTCCGGTTTCCCCCTCCAATGTCACCGGGTCTGGTCGAGATTTAAAAGAAGAGCTTTGAAGCACAATATCCTTCTAAATATCAAATTTCATCAAGATCTGGTCACCCGTTCGTAAGTTACAAATACCTCATTTTTTCTAGTTTTTCCGAATTACCCCCCCCCCCCCAACTCCACCAAAGAGAGCAGATCCGGTCCGGTTATATCAGCCGCGTATCTTGGACTTGTGCTTTTTCTTCCCACCAAGTTTCATCCTGATCTCCCCACTCTAAGCGTTTTCCAAAATTTCTGGCTCCCCCCCCCAATGGAACTGGATCCGGTTTGGATTTAAAATAAGATATCTAGTTACGAGGTCGTTCTTTAATATGAAATTTCATTACGATCTGATCACTCCTTCGTAAGTTAAAAATACCTCATTTTTTCTAATTTTTCTGAATTAGCCCTCCCCCCAACTCCCAAAAGAGAGCGGATCCATTCCGGTTGTGTCAATCACGTATCTAGGACTGGTGCTTATTTCTCCCACCAAGTTTCATCCCGATCTTGGCGTTTTCCAAGATTTTAGGTTTACTCTCCAACTCCCCCCAATGTCACCAGATCCGGTCGGGATTTAAAATAAGAGCTTTGAGATACAAGATCTTCTTAAATATCAAATTTCATTAAGATCCGATCACCTGTTCGTAAGTTAAAAATACCTTATTTTTCCGAATTAACCGTCCCCCACTCCCCCCCAGATGGTCGAATTGGGGAAATGAATATTTCTAATTTAGTCTGGTCTGGTCCCTGATACGCAAAACCGGGACAAAACATACAGATCGACAGAATTTGCGAGCGCTATATGTCACTTGGTAAATACCAAGTGCCATAAAAATCAAAGTCACTTTTAGGTTTCCTTCGCCTTCATGGCAAAGGTTTTTTTTATTATTACTATTACTGAAAAATAGCTTAATCAAGGGAAAAGTAAAATTCAAAAAGATAGCGAATTCTGGAGCAGGGCTTGAACCCAGAACGACCAGGTATGAGGCTGGAAAAAAGCCCCCCCCCCACCATAAAGCTTTAGTAAAAGAACTACATATATGAAAAACAATGGGATCTAAGATCTTAAATCAGGTATGGACCAAAATAAACAGTACGAAATCATTTGTCTGATTCTGATTTATTAGCATAATAATTGCCTGAAAGTAAAGCAAACCTGCGAAAAAAAAGTTCTGCCCAATTTGTTCCGGGTATAAGCTGAATACAGGGCGTACAATTAACTACCGACAGATCCGAAGGACGTTTTAAACGCTTTCTGAAAATATGTGTTATGGGCTAGAAAATTGCGCTGGTATAAAAAAGTGTTAAATTATTTGAAATGACAGTGAGTAGCAAATATTCCATCTGAATAATTTGAAGAAACAAGCTCCTATGTATAACGATATTCACAAAATTAAACCAACACCTGTTTTTTTAAACACAAACATAGTTTGTTTACTGTAAAAAAAAAAAAAAAAAAAAAAAAAAAAAAAAAAAAAAAAAAAGGCATGGCATTATGTGCCTACTGCTTTCGCTCATTGCTTCATATAGATAAAAGTAGGACAGGATATTCCTTTTATTCTGTAACCCTCTCCTCGCCTCACAGAAAAATTTCGAAAATCGAGTCACCTGAGGATTAAACTCGTGTGTCACTATGCTAAAACAAAGGCAAACATGGACTTTTTTCATAGTAAAAGAAGATTACTCTCCCCCTTTAGAATTGGATCCGCTATTGTACTAGCACTCTACCAAAGCTAAACTATATTACTTTTACGACGTAAAAGTAAAAATTCGAAGTATCATGCACATAGCCCCGAGAGATTGCAAAAGCCATTTGATATATATAAAAAAAAAAAATGTGACTGAAAAGTAGAAGACAAGAAAACAAAGCAGATTTTCCACTAATCACGATGAGCACGCCAAATCAAATAAATACTAAGGGAAGGGGATTTTTGGCCAACTACTTCGTAATGGTATTTTTTTTTATGTTGCATGACTTTCATATAGCCTAGTACAACTTCCTAGACGGAATACCCCCCTGCCCAGTCTCGAATATCACGTCCAGATGCATAAGTCAGGAAGGACTATGGACCAAACACTCGGAAGTTAAGTGGTACAATAAAGATAGAAGACATCCTTTCAATAGATGAACACAAGTGGAATGTCTCGAATGCTGGGGTGTTGATATCCAAAAAGTACATCATACGAATATCAAAAGAGTTCATATGGAGGATCTTTCTATCCCACAGGGCACAGGTACATTTGGAGCCAATTAAATAGATAGCCTATAGGTGATCCGATAATAGGCCTAGTTCTTGTCAAAAATTAGTGCATTACTTACAAGATAACTGAGAATCCTTCAAAATGAGAACTCATAGCCTTTGCACCCCCTTTTCTAGTCACTAAGTCATTTAAAAGTACATACAATTGATATTATCCATAGATGTTAGATCAATTCGAGACAGTGAACAGTGTCCAACTGAGTTGCTAAATCTCTCAGGTAAGTAAACGAAGCGGAAATTCAAAACGGAACACTAGAGGCATCTGGTTTTCATGCAAAATTGAAGAATTTTTATGGCCGCAATTAGCTACTAGCAACCATCTATTCTAAAATCCACAACGCATTTTAATTCTATCCATCAAGGATCCTCAGACAACAAATATCCCTAATTTAGAAAGTTAATAAATCTTTCTTAAATGAGTTTAAGATTTGTTGTTGTTGCGTCAAAAACATTCATTTAAGGTATTTATTAGCTTCAACCAACGTCTTCAATATACTCTTTTTCTTACTTTAATGTTTTATCGTAATGATAGACTGGAGTCAATGGTCTTCCAACCAATAAAAATAATTAGAAAAACATAACAGTTCATGACTTTTTATCAGACATAAAAAAGAGTCTAGCCTTTCAGCCGTGTTCACTCACTCATGAGAATTTCTTTCTTAAAAAAAAATCATCAAATTAACCAAAAAACGAAATATCAAGAAAACTGGGTAGGAGCATACGCAGGTGGGAGATAGAGGCACAGCCTTGAAATCCTTCATTTCTGGGCAATTTTAACTCGATTTGCCGAGTTTTTTCATTATTGCTCCCTTCTCCCCAAAAAACAACAGAGAAACTCGAGAAATGGGACTGGGGATTGCAGGTTTCGCTCTACCTTCAATACCCTATCATTATAGTGCAAATACTGAACTGGTTTTCCATATCCATGTTTACAGGCTTGATTGTTTCACAAGCGTGTCCTTACCATACATTTATGGTAAGTGGTATATGGTAAGGGTCATAAATTATGGTAAGTGGTGCAGGTAATTTTGCACCAGTCGGCAATTTTGATGATGTGACGAGAAAGGCTAATCTGTGGTAATGATGTGAGGATAATTTACCGTTATTTTTCTAAATAAATGCTTGTCAAATTTGAAATATCTAACAACAAAATTTTGAAAAATATAGCCTCGATTCCTTTTTCTGTTTATATGTCTCTTACCAAAAGGTAGTTAATGTAATGCTATATTACGCCTTTGGAGCTACTTACTTCGATATTATACCAGGGGTAAGGAGAAATAAACATACTCTATAGCTTCTACATAACTTTTTTTTCTATCCTTTACTGCAACTTCATACGGTACTTGTCAAACAGTTCGTGGTAACGAACTGTAGTAAGGAGCGACCCGGCTCAATAGTAAACAAAACTCTAAAAAACAGAATTTCGATGCTAAAAGATATATCACAAGAATCAGATTTTTATGCTGATTTTAAATATATAAGTTTCATCAAATTTAGTCTTTGTCATCAGAAGTTACGAGCCTGAGAAAATATGCCTTATTTAGAAAATAGGGGGTAACACCCCCTAAAAGTCATAGGATCTTAACGAAAATCGCACCATCGGATTCAGCGTATCAGAGAACCCTATAGAAAAAATTTCAAGGTCCAATCTACAAAAATGTGGAATTTCGTATTTTTTGCCAGAAGACAAATCACGGGTGCGTGTTTTTGTTTTTTTTTTTTTTTTTTTTTCCCAGGGGTCACCGTATCGACCAAGTTGTCCTAGAGTGTTGCAAGAGGGCTGTTCTAGTGCCCTTTTTAAGTGACCAAAAAATTGGAGGGCACCTAGGCCCCCTCCCACGCTCATTTTTTTACCAGAGTCAACGGATCAAAATTTTGAGATAGCCATTTTGTTCCGCATAGTCTAAAACCATAATAACTATGTCTTTGGGGATGACTTACCCCCCACAGTCCCTGGGAGAGGGGCTGCAAGTTACAAACTTTGGCCAATGTTTACATACAGTAATGGTTACTCGGAAGTGTACCGACGTTATCAGGGGGATTTTTTTGGTTTGGGTGTGGGGTTCAGGGGATATGGATATATGGGAGGATCTTTTCTTGGAGGAATATTTCATGGGGGAAGAGAAATTCAATCAAAAGGGCGCAGGACTTTCTAGCATTACTATAAAAAAACAAACAATGAAAATATAAACATGGCAAAGTTTTTTCAATTGAAAGTAACGAGAAGCATCAAAACTTAAAACGAACAGAGATTATTACGCATATGAGGGGTTCTAAAAATACTTTAGCATAAAGAGCGAGGTATTTAGGAGGAGATAAATACTTCACTCTTTATGATAAAATTTTTTTTAGTAGTTTCAACTATTTATTCTACGGCCTTTCTGATTCAGGGGTCATTCTTAAAGAATTGGGACAAAACAAGATTTAGTGAGAAGAGGGAGGTATTAACGAGGGGACTAACCCCCTCATGTATATAATCAAAAATATAAGAATATAAAAGTTTGTTACGTAAGTTAATTCTTAAGTTGCGTATTTTTTTACTAATAAAAACGTTCGTTAAAAATTAAAAGATCTAGTTGCCTTTTTAAGTAACCGAAAAATTGGAGGACAACTAGGCCTCCTTCTCCACCCCTTATTTCTCAAAATCGTCTAATCAAAACTAAGAGAAAGCCATTTAGCCAAAAAAAGAATTAATATGCAAATTTCATTTTAATAATTTATGTACGGAGAGCCAAAATCAGACATGCATTAATTCAAAAACTTTCAGAAATTAAATAAAAAAACAAGTTTTTTGAAATGAAAGTAAGGAGCGACATTAAAACTTAAAACGAACAGAAATTACTCCTTATATGAAAGGTGTTTTTCCTCCTCGACGCCCTGCTCCTTGCGCTAAAGTTTGATTCTTTCTCGCAACTTTACTTTTTAAAACAATAAAAAACTTCAGCGTAATGAGCGGGGCGTCGAGGAGGAAAAACCCCTTTCATATAAGGAGTAATTTCTATTCGTTTTAAGTTTTAATGTCGCTCCTTACTTTCATTTCAAAAAACTTGTTTTTTTTTATTTTTGTTAAATGAAACGCAGTCGAGAAGTTTGCTGAATATAAGATTTGAGAAAACTGGTTTTATAGCCACAAAGACAATCGACGGTGACAAAACTTGTATAATTTGGGCTATATATTTGCACATTAGGGGGGAAGGTGGTGATGGTGGGGGTAATGTTGGGGGCATTGTCCCAATACTTTAACCCGCTAATGTGCGAATATAAAACCTAAATTATATTATTTTACAAAAAAAGATGGTAAAATTCTAGTTAATTGACTTCTTGCTATCTTGGAAAGGGTTTAGGTTAGGAAAATGAAACTTTCAGGGATAGGTCTATAGGCTACAGTATGTCCTGGGAAGTTTTTTTTCAAGTACCTGCCTCCACTCCTTCTCCATCTAGAGGGCCCTGACCTTTGATGACCTTTAAAAATATGTGTATTATAAAACTGAAACCTTGCAAGATAGATCTTCTGCTTAATTGAAGTATAACAAAATTGTTTTCAGCTTCATAACTTTGCTCAATCCCATTTTAGGCCTATACAGTTTTAAAGATATGCAAATACATTTCCTAAATTTTGAAAAAAAAAAACTTTGATATGGCTAAAATTCTACTCAAATAACAGGAATTGCATTTTCAGAAGTAAAGGCAGACAGAAGCAAATAGTAACTGAAAATTAAGGTGAAATGTTGCTTTGTCAAAATTTCAATAGATATAGACCTGTCATGTAGACAAATTTCGGGGCCCTCTAGAGGGAGAAGGGGTGGAGGTGGGTACTTTAAAATACCTTCCCAGTACATACTTTAACCTGTAGACCCATCCCTGAAAGTTTCACTTCCCTAACCTAAACCCCTTCCAAGATAGCAAGAAGTCAATTAACTAGAATTTTACCAAAAAGGTTACATGAAGGCTATGTGGTTCTTTTGTCTTATAGCCACCACACTCAAGACCTTGCGTCGTGAACATGAGATAATAACCGGCT
The DNA here is from genome assembly GCF_032884065.1 of Artemia franciscana. NCBI lineage: Eukaryota > Metazoa > Arthropoda > Branchiopoda > Anostraca > Artemiidae > Artemia > Artemia franciscana. The sequence goes on along the minus strand of NC_088867.1, from coordinate 22,351,089 downwards.
TTCATACTTTTTACACCAGACAATATTAGCTTCGGTTAGGTGGGAAACTACATTGTAGCTATATTTTAATCAAATATTTAGTTGCTATTTTGGTTTGATTAGTTTAGGTCAGGTATTTAATAAAATGCCGTGGAAGGGGCCGCCCCTTCTAGATCACTTTATTGTAGTTTTCATAATTTTGTAGAAAAAGTATTATATTTTCATCATATTTTATTTTATTTAACAAACTTTAAACAAACTTCACTTCTCGACAGAACTTGAGTGTGGTGGCTATACGACACAAGCATCAGTTTTATTTAATTAGGATTAACCTAACTTCACTTTTTGAGTGTGTTATGTTTAATTAATAAGTACCTTTCTTAATAACTTATCCTTCATTTACCACTCCATTGCTCCAGTCCTATCATAAACTGTTGCTTATTCCAGTAAAACACGTTGATTTTATGACAGCCTGATTGATTTCATGGTTCAAGTCTCGTGAAGTTTAGGCAACGGATTTGTCGACACAATTGCGTATATCCTCCTTTTCATTATGCCAAAGTGAATCCCAATTTTAGTGACTAAACTGAAGCTACGATTAAAATGGTCAACTACGATGGAGTAGTGCGATTTATTCAATTTCGACAAAAGACAAAAATGTGACATTAAAAAGGGACCAAACTTATATAAAATAAGACTAATAAATATATAATCGAAATGAATCGAACCCCTGACTCAATATGTGTTAGGTGGGCATCCAGCCACGGAGCTATCAATCTGCGATATTTACTAGAAAAGGAAACACGAGATTCTTAGTTGTTTAAAGCCCACTAACATGTGAAATAAGCTAAATCGAAAAAAAATTATGAATATAAAGATATAATTGTAAGTTTGATTGTTTACCGACTTCTAAGATTTCAATAAGGGTTTTTGGCCAAAAAATAGACAAAAGTGGGACAACAAGATCTCTTATTTTATTATACCGTCACAATTAGCTCGCATGGTTATGTAGTTACTGTTTTTGTATAGATTATGTTTCAAAAAGAGACAGAACACCGTTTTACTCAGAAAAAATATAACCTGGAAAAACACTTTCTAACCCAGGGCGTCGTTTTGGGGGGGGGGCTAGGGGGTGCAGTTGGCCCCTCAATAATTTGGAGGGAAAAAATTATTATATGGCCCATGCCCCTTGACCATCCGGATATGGACCCCTCTTGCCTCCCCCGATAAAAATGCTTGAGCTACGCCTCTGTAGATGCCTCAACCTTTCCTGTAGAAAATATGCTAAAAAATACGGAGAAACTCCCCTTTGAAACCAATTGTTCAGTACTTGACTGCCCAGGACTGTTTAGAGAAATGCTTGTCATTTTTTGGACGGGGTCAACTATGGACAGTTGTTTAAGGTCTTTTTATTTTTAAATGCAAAATCGCGTCTTTCATTTGATTCTGAATATCATCACTATTACTCCTTAAGGGTCGTATCTGACATTTTTGATACTTTTGAAACAATTCCCAAAAGCGTTTACAAAAGCCAATCTCAAATGGAGGAATAACAGGCCAATGTGGGTCAGGAGGGTGAAAATGTAATTGAACAGAGAGTGCCTTGCTGATCCTCCTTATGAGAACAGGTGAGCAAACAGTTGACAGTAATTGTTCAAGACGCATGAGATGCCAGATAGGACCTTTAAGTGATACAACGACGGTATTTCAGAATATTTAAAGCTGTGAACCCCCTGGAAAAGATCCCTGAATACCTGCCTTTTCTATAATTAAAAGGAAATGAAAATACATAATAACTAGTGAAAGCGTTGATCATGACAGTGAATTTTTGTCATTCCTCTTAATTATGTTTTACCCGTAGTTATATATTCTAAATTCGTTTTAGTTATAATGGAAAGTCAATACGGCCTAACACATAATTTGTGCTTGCATTATGTCCACTTAAGACCTTAACCTAATCATATTCGTTCTTCACCTATTAACTAATTATATCAGAGGTCTAAAAATGTCATATACAACCCATAGGCATCACAGTAACGATATTTCGGCTCCGTTGAACTAAATCCCCGTTTAAATCAATCACTTTAGCTCAACCCTCGTTCCACTCAGCCCCATTCAACTCAATCACCCTTTAACTCACCCTTTCCATTTAGCTCAACTTCCTTGTAACTCAACTTCCGTTCAACTCAACCCCCGTTTAATTCAACCACAAGCAATTCAACTCTCATTCAACTCAACCTCCACTCAACCTTTAAACCTCCTTTACCTCAATCCCAGCTTAGTTCAGTCCCATTTGAACCATCATACAGTTCAATCCCAATTAAAATCAATCCCAATTTAATTCAACTCCTGCAACGGGTTAGGTTGAATGAGGCTGAGTTGAAAGAAGGTTGAATCTAATGGGGGTTGGTTTGAACGGAGGTAAGTTACGTGGGGTTGAGTTGAACGGGGGTGCAATTAAACAGGGATTGAGTTTAACGGGGCCTAAGTTGAATAAGCTTGAGTAAAATGGGGTTGAGTTGACAAGGGATTGAGTTGAACAAGGGTAGAGCTAAACAAAGGAGTTAAATAGGGGTTGAGTTACAGGCCCACCGGATATTTCAGGAGATTTAGAGCTGAAAATCCCCAAGACAAATTTCTAAGAACAGACCTACAACATGTCCATTTTGGGACTGCAATCCAATTATAAGCATTTGTTCGATTACTAATTAACTCAAGACGTGTGAAAATGTTAGTTACGACCTTTAGACATGACAGTGGTGATACTTGAGGAGGTTTAGGTGCAGGAGACCCCTGAAAAGGCTCATGTGCCTGTACTATACCAACCTAGGACATAAATCTAATCATAAACATTCTGAAGGATTACTAATCATATTTATCCAATATGGAAAAGAATGACTTCGTGGAATATTTTAGTGGTCAAAGGGTATTTCTGGTGTATGAAATTACATTCAGCATCAACACCAAGTGAATAGCTCATGAAAAATTCAGTTTATTAAAAAGTGATATCATTTAGCGCTTTTATTATTCATAGACATGGCTCCCACGGGAAGTGGGAAAAAAGGGGTGCATGATGTATTTAGTTTTATGCTTTTTTAATTTTTTCTCTCAATTTTCTTTTTGGCATTGCAATTTTTCAATAAAGAACAAGAATGATCTGGGAAATCCCAAACTATATTTTGAATCCTAGACTTATAAATTAAATGTTTAAAATGTGGTATTCCTAATTTTTATTGAACAACATAAAAACCAAGACTAAACGAGGCTATAAATATTTCTGAATTTCGGGTTATGCTTTACCATATTTTTCTTACTGACATGTCTTTAAGAAAAAAGTTGAACGAAATTAGTAATCAAGCATATGCACTGCTCGCTATCGTACAATATATATAAAATATAAATTTATAGATGTTTCTAACAACAATATCTACTAAGCTTCAAGCTTTTGGTTTTCTTTTTCAAGGTTTTTTTTTGTTGTAATTCCTTGTTAAAATAAGCTTCAAGCTTTTGTTTTTTTTTCAAGTTTTTTGTTGTTGTAATTCCTTGTTAAAACACATACGAATATTTTAGAAACTATCGGTTTTTTGATCTTTTGCGCAATTTAATGTCTTTTCATACGAATCCTTTCAAAGATATTTGATTATTAAAGTAGATCCAATTTCTAACAACGAAACACCTTATTGTAAGAGTGATATTTATTCTTTTTTATTAAATTAACAAAACGATTAATAATTACACTAGATATTACATAATTGACATTTCAGGTCACAAGTGTATATATATATATATATATATATATATATATATATATATATATATATATATATATATATATATATATATATATATATATATATATATATATATATATATATACATCAAAGTTCTTCGTCCGGTTTTTATGGCACTTGGTATTAACCAAGTGACATATAGCAGTCGCCAATTCTGTCGGTCTGTCGGTCTGTCGGTCCCGGTTTTGCTACTTTAGGCACTTCCAGGTAAGCTAGGACGATGAAATTTGGCAAGCGTATCAGGGACCGGACCAGATTAAATTAGAAATAGTCGTTTTCCCGATTTGACCATCTGGGGGGGGGGGGAGTGGGGGCCGGTTAATTCGGAAAAAATAGAAAAAAATGAAGTATTTTTAACTTATGAGCGGGTGATTGGATCTTAATGAAATTTGATGTTTGGAATGATATTGTGTCTCAGAGCTCTTATTTTAAATCCCGACTGGGTCTGATGACATTGGGGTGAGTTGGAGGGGGGAAACCTAAAATCTTGGAAAACACTTAGAGTAGAGGAATCGGGATGAAACTTGATGGGAAAAATAAGCGCAAGTCCCATATACATGATTGACATAATCGGAACTGATTTGCTCTCTTTGGGGTAGTTGGGGGGGGGGAGTAATTCTTAAAAATTAGAAAAATGAGGTATTTTCAACTTACGAACGGGTGATCGGATCTCAATGAAATTTGATGTTTAGAAGGATATCGTGTCTTAGAGCTCTTATTTTAAACCCGACCGGAACTGGTGACATTGGGGGGGGGGGGAGTTGGGAGGGAGAAACCTAAAAATCGGAAAACACTTAGAGTGGAGGGATCGGGATGAAACCTGGTGGAAAAAAAACGAGTCCTAGATACATGATTGACACAACCAGAACGGATCCGCTCTCTTTGGAGTAGTTGGGGGGGGGGGGGGGGTTAATTCTGAATAATTAGAAAAAATGAGGTATTTTTAACTAACGAACGGGTGATTGGATCTCCATGAAATTTGATTTTTAGAAGGATATCGTGTCTCAAAGCTCTTATTTTAAATCCTGACCGGATCTGGTGACATTGGGGGAAGTTTGGGGTGGGGAGACCTAAAATGATGGGAAACGCTTAGATTGGAGGGATTGGGATGAAACCTGGTTGGAAAAATAAGCAGAAGTCTTGCATACGTGATTTACATAATTAAAACGGATCCGCTCAATTGCGGGGGGGGGGGGGTAATTCTGAAAAATAAGAAAAATGACGTATTTTTAACTTACGAAGGAGTGATCGGATCTTCATGAAACTTCATATTTAGAAGGACCTCGTAACTCCGATATCTTATTTTAAATCTCAACCGGATCAAGCGTAATTGGGGGGGGGGCAGTTGGGGGGACCGGAAATCTTAGAAAATACTTAAAGCGGTGAGATCAGGATGAAACTGGATGGGAAGAATAGAAACCTGTCTAAGATACGTGACTGACATAACTGGACCGGATCTGCTCTCTTTGGTGGAATTGGGGGTGGGGGGTAATTTTGAAAATTGAGGTATTTGTAACTTACGAAAGGGTGACCAGATCTTAATGAAATTTGATATTTAGAAGGATCTTGTGCTTTAAAGTTCTAATTTCAAATTCCGACCAGATCCTGTGACATTCGGGGGAGTTGGAGGAGGGAACCGGAATTCTTGGAAAACATGAAAATTGGAGTATTTATATCTTACGAATAGATGATCGGATCGTAATGAAATTTGATTTTTAGAAGAAATTCATGTCTCAGAGCTCTTATTTCAAATCCCGACCAGATCTTTTGACATTGTGGGGATTTGGAGGGGGAAATCTTGGAAAAACACCTGGAGTGTAGGAATCGGGATGAAGCTTGGTGGATAGAATAAACAAATGTCCTTGATATGTGATTGACAGAATCGTACTGGATTCGCTCTCTTTGGGGGAGTTGGGGGGAGGGGTTCAGTGATTTGGCGAGTTCGGTGCTTCTGGACGTGCTAGGGCGATGAAAATTGGTAGGCGTGTCAGGGAGCTGCACAATTTGACTTGATAAAGTCGTTTTCCCAGATTCGACCATCTGGGGGGCAAAAGGGAGAGGAAAAATTAGAAAAAATTAGGTATTTATAACTTACGAGTGGGTGATCGGATCTTAATGAATGTTGATATTTAGAAGGACTTTGTGACTCAGAGCTCTTATTTTAAATCTTGACCGGCATTAAGCCTCTTATTTTCCTTTTTAAATCAATCTATTGATTCATAGAATTTTGTTAGAGCTCATACCATATGATCTCTTGGCTCTTAGCTCTTCTCGCCTCGTCACAAGTGCCATATGAGCTCTTAGCTCTTGTTTACTTTTTGTTGTTGTTGATTTTCGCGTTTCGCTAAAACTCAAGAAGCCATTCAAAATACCCAAAATTCCACTACGCCGTACAAGCAACACATCTACAACGATTGACCGAATTTCATATTTATCAAAAACAGAGTTGTTCTCATCAATCAGCTAACAAACATCATATTGTGCCATACAATAGTTTCAATTTAAATACAAAGCCAAACCTATTACGAAAACCCATGTGGTTCTAAAGAATGAAAATTTCGCTTCATTAGAAAATACGGGTCAGACATTAAACCACTTTGAGAACTTAAAACCATTTATTAAAGCGCTGGTATGTTCCTATTTTTATTGAAGTGTCAAAAGGGATAGAGTTGAATAAAGGCCAAATCATGCACTTTATGTTTCAATATTTTTAGAGACAAATTATATGCAGTTTACTCTTATCATGCTTAGGGTGAAAGTAGGTTTTCCCCTTTTTTTGTTGAGAGTAGGAGGGTGCTTGTCTGTTAAAGGGAACGCACTTAATAAGCGAAGTTAGCTTAATCCTGATGGAATATAACAAAACATGATAATATAATACTTCAAAAACAGAATTTTGGTAACTACGACAAAGAATCGTGGGAAGCAGACCCCACAGATCGCATTATATTAAATACCTAATCCAATCCCTAGCCGCCTCTATATATCAAATATTTGATAAAAAAATACATACGTCGTAGCTTTCCCATAGTGGGACCATTAAGCATACGAGTCGTGCAGTTCTAGCAAAAAGCACCAAAATTGATGGAAGTATAGATTAAAGCACCGAGAATCTAATAGCGACGGAGAGCACGTCGAGCGGGCGCTCTAAAGCACCTTTATGAGCACCCGAAGCGCTAAAAAACGCGCAAGTTTACCAGCATCTCTACAGAAGCATCAAAACCTCTGAATATACATTTTAAGATATGGCGATTCCAATTGTATAAAAAGTAAAGGGTCGCTCCGGTGCAAGCAATAGAGCCCTAAAAAAAGCGCGCAAAGCGCAAAATAGGAGCACCTATTCAATGTAATACCCAATCAGGCAAAAGCATAGTTTAGAGTACTAAAAGTCCGAAGATTACAAGCAGCAGCTTAAGTCTGCGCGTCAGAGCGCAAATTTGCGCGCTCAAAAGCGTGCAAAAAACTGATGGAAAGTTTGAAGAAACTCCAAAAGAGTGGTAATGTAGTACAAAATAAGAGGAGCCCAATAATCACAAACAGAAAGTTGCGCGATCGCTTTATGGCACCTTTGCAGTCGCTGAAAGTGCGTTAAAAGCGAAAAAACACATCTGCTTGTTACAGAAAGTTCAGATTTGGTAGAAACACGGTTTGGTATACCCAGAGTCGAGTGGTGCTGAAAAGAAAGTGAATCTGTAAGCCAGAATCTGGTCCTGGCATGTCTTAATGCCCGCTTCAAGGGCGAAAATAGACAAATTGACAAAACATTGGTTTCTTAAAACAAGCGACAATTCGAAAGACATCGAACATGTAATATGAAGCGCAATTTAGAGTGCCCAGCAGAACACACGACACTTAATGACACGAAGAGAATGAGGGATTCCGAACACACATAGAGACTTATATGGCGCTTTTTTGGAGATGCGCAACCAAAAAAGCCATTTCCGTTTTCTATTTAGCTAACTGGAAAATGGAATACAAAATAAGGCAATAATTATCACATAATACGGTACTTCGCTGAGATATCAGATCACATGTTGAACAATCGATAATCTAGGTTAGGCTTAAGCCTTAAAAGGGATATCAAAATATATAATACATAAAGATTTATTACAATTGGCAGGACCCGTGGCCAGAACATAACTCAGTGCACTCAAGTGAGCCGCTCTTGCAGTTGCAATGCCCAGAGCATTGCTTTTTGCAACTGCATCATATAAGCTCTCGACAGGCGACAGAAGCTTGGGACAGGGTTGACCATCGGGGAGCCCAAAGCCAATTGTTAGTCTTTTCCCATCCATAGTCGTTGGGGCTCTTTTCGGGAATAATGGCAAGATGAGAACTGGACCATGCCTGGACTTGAATGTAAGCGTACCGAATGTGCTGGTTCAGCGCATCCTGGGTCGATGGAAGTCTGTCCATGGATGATCCTTTTTTTGAACAGATACTCCCTCAACTTGTTTACCGACCCCCTTTACCGCTGGGTCTGTCATATACATGCACAATGAACTTTTCAGTCTGTGCAAAGTCGTTTTCAGTCAGCTCTTGAATAGGAGAAGACAGGCGGTTGAAGCCCGGTGTTATGTCACTGTGCGCTTCATGATTTCTATAACCCTCCTTTCCCATACCACAGGAATGCAGACACAGTGTCGCAACCACTTAGAGCTTGGAGAAGAAACAGTGATCGCGCCTTTTCTTCGCCAAGTGCAGTTGCTATGTCGTGAACAGGAATGTAGCAGAAGCTCTTTCCTTGACCGTAAGCTCCGTAGAGTTGATCAACCCCAATAGGAAAGCACTTTGCGATGAGCAGAACAACCACATCTGAATCGAACGTTCTTACAGCGATGAATTTCATGTTGAAGCGCGCCTCCAAACAAACAAATCATTTCAGCAATAAGCCGTTTGTGTCCGACACAGCTACGTATACTATTCCTTTAGTTCATCCTATTCAGTGGCATCAACTGGGGGTTGTAACAGGGGACACCACTTACCCCTTGTCTTCCTGGATGTCAGCCCCTCCTGCAGTTTGATAGGTTTTTTTTTTTTTTTTTTTTTTTTTTTTTTTTTTTTTTTTTTTTTTTTTTTTTTTTTTTTTTTGGTGTTTCATTGGAAAATACATTTTTTGGTATGTCTTACACCCAAGGTCTTAGTTTAATAGGTAGCATCATGACAAACAGTTATGACAAACATTATGACAAACAGTTTTCTTCCAACTGAAATCAAGCCAGCCTAACTCCCGAAGCTGTGGTTGGATGAATTTGGTCGTACATTAAGCTTGTCATGTTAAAAAATTCAAATAAATACTGTGTGTACCTGGGAATTATTTTTCGATAATTTTAATATGTTTTCTAACTGCTTAGAATATAAATCGTCCCATACTTTAAAATTTTTAAAATTATCAAATTACTTTCTACACCATTTTCTACTACCTTAATCAGGGTTGCAACAATTGTCATTTGAACAGACATTTAGTTTTTCTGTTGTATTTATTATTATTATTATTATTATTATTATTATTATTATTACTATTAAAGCGCGGTAGATGACAAAATAAACAAATGTGATGAATTTAAGTGTTAACATTACTTTTGATGAATGAATTTAAATTCGACAAAACTTGCACTTAACACAGTATAAAACGCAGAATCATTTTATGTAAGTTGATATAGATTAGGCTAGATCAGGTCTAACCATTAGGCCTAATGTGTAGCGTAGATCCTATAAGTTTTATTCACATAGCTTATAACAACCTTCCAAAATGCTATCATACTTTAAAAAAAACTAAATATTTGACCAACTGATTGTTTGTCATCTTTGCTGGAATACATATATCACTATGACTGATACCTTACATTTATTAGTCATTCAATGCACAGCTAAAGATCGGTGCCTCACCTAGGACCAATAACTGTCAGCAACATTACACATTGAATAATCCTAGTCTTTGGCAGCTTGTCCATTTGAACACCAACAGGTGAAGAGCATGACCTTGGTGTGGTAGTCAACTTTCAGCTAAATTTCCATCAGCATACCGTCTTAGCTGCAGCAAATGCAGGGAGGCATCTTAGTTTTATCCATAGAACATTTGTCAGCTGCAACCAACATGTTACCAAAAAGCTGCGCAGCTCTATGGTACAACCATCACTGGAGTTGAATGACATTTATCAGCAGAGCACAGCATTGAATGACATTTAATAGCCATCCAATACACAGCTAAAGCTGCAATATTCAGTCTTTCCCAATTTATACGAGAATCAAAACCTTCCTTACATCTCGAGTCCTACTACCTTCCTAATTGTGGATTGACCACATTTTATTGGCCACTTTTCCGATCAATGTCGATCCCGATCACAGTAGTAACAAAGAAGTTAACACTGTGGTTGCCACGCTAATATCGTTTTGTAATTTGTTTTGTTACCGGTGAATCTTCCTTCTGGACAAGAGTGTTCCTAACGGTTATGAACTTATTAAAAAACTCAAGTCGCCTCTTTTCAAAAATACAATTCCAAGTCATGTGACATTAATGTTTTTAAAGGATTTATATTATTGATCAGTTACTACTTAAAAACCATACAAAATTTCTCCCATTCCTCGATCGAGCTTTCCTCGACGGAAAAAATATCTAAAGAAGAAACAGCCTCACGGAAAGTCCTCAATAGTTCTGGGATAGATGGCGCCCACCTTTTGCTTACTTCTTCACGATTAAGAACGTAGCAGTTTTTTTTTTTTCACTGACATAAAGTAAAAAGCTTTTTCATAAATTTTGATATTAAATATATAATATATATTATATTAATATATATAATATATATAATATATATAATATAAAATATATATATATATAATATATATAATATATATATATATATATATATATATATATATATATATATATATATATATATATATATATATATATATATATATATATATATAATATATTTATCTAATATATAATATATAATAAACAATGTTTAATTTAGTTTTTTAATAGATTCATAACCGTTAGGAACAGTCTTGTCCAGAAGGAAGATTCACCGGTAACAAAACAAATTACAAAACGATATTAGCGTGGCAACCACAGTGTTAACTTCTTTGTTACTACTGTAATTTCTCCTCAGATTGCAATTAAAAGATCATATTACTCTCACGGTTTTACACCAAATTTGAAACAGACATATTTAAAAAAGAAAAATGATCTTTCTCCCATATGGAGAAAACTAAAGAATATACACTGACTCATAAATTTCTAAATATTTTGACATAAAAATTTTAATACGAGAGACTATTCACAGTCGTAAGAACAGCTTTAGTGAAGTCAATATTTATGGCTATCATAGCTTTTTTTTTAACTTAATGTGTAGCTCACCCTGTCTCATTTGCCAGATATAAAATAAGTAAAGGAACATTAGCCTTCGAAGGGACTGAAGTAGTCATTACCAATATGGTTTACTCTTAAATATGGTAATTATTAGATTAGTTTCAATGTGAAAATTTGCAGTGGGAAAACTAAGATAGGACAGAATTAACATTAACTTAGCCAAAGATTACAAATTGAGTTCATTATTCACACTTCTGTTATGCAAAAGCAAATCCAGACATTATCGCTAAATGGTGTTATATCTGAGATTCTCACACTGTGAGCCAAAAACCATTTGCTCAGCTGGTCTTAAATGGAGCATCAGGAGGACAATGCTGATGAGAAGGACTGAAGTGTTATTGAACATATATTTCCCGGCTCATCTTCCCTTTAAGGACAGTTTGGCATCGATTTTTACAATTAATTCAGAAGCACAAAAATTTCAGATATTGCCACTACTACTACTAACAACAAACTGCAGCGCCGAGCCACCTGAGGCCAACACAGTTACGCACGCTCCTTCTCCATTTCAATCTATTCAAAACCTCCCAGTTAACCCTCCCAAGAAGTTTCTACTTCCCTTAAATATTTCCCAACGACATCCTTCCACCCCAACCGGGGACGGCCTGCTTCTTTTTGTTTAGCCCTAGATGGCTGGGCGACAAGGACAATTTCAGATACGACTTTTAGAATTGATAGTGATGACATGCTTGGTTATGCAAGTCTATTATTGATGTTTTTCTACACTTAATAACTTGGAGGAGATCGAGTTATTATTTGACACAAGGGATATAAGGTTCACTTTGTTGCTTAAAAGTAACGTGAATTAAAATTTCTCATAGGGAGGTAAAGGGAGGCTATTATTGGAAGGAAGAGAGGGTTCTTTGCCCCTAAAACTTAAAAGTTCATACAGCTGTTTCTTTTAGCCCGATACGAAAATTTCCAGTCTAGGCCTAGATATGCCTAGAATATATTCATGTGCGGTATTTTTCGACTTGATAATTTAAATGGCTTCATTTTCAACTAGAATAAAAATGGCAAATATGACCATAAAATATACGTTGTTCACTGAAGATTTCTTTTAAAGCATAATTGCAGGCTAGAAATTTATGTAGAATCGTATTGTTTTTTGTTTGTTTTTTTTTGTTTCATCATTAATTTGTATGGATACTAAAGTATATGCATTTTTTATAAATTTTGTTGGAAGTCCCAAACTGAGCTTATGCTTAATACTAATAGCTCTTATTAAAATCAGAAATATATAGCATCTAGTGCTTCGTGTTGAAATATTATGATGATATTATAATAGAGCAAGCAATATTAACAAGATTAAGGATAATTGACCCTCCATTCTTTATGCTATTTTGCACATTTTATCCCCTTCCCCACACGACTGGTCGGACTTCAGGTTAGGTTGAATGACCAAGAGTCCATTAAACAGGGGAAGGGTTATCCTCCCAACCCCGAAAAAATAATGATTTTATTGACTTGTTCTGTTTTCCTGTGGCTTTCATATAATTTGCGTTACGACAAAGAAATTCTTATGTATGTGCAAAGATGAAATGTTAGGAGAATTTTCGCGTCCAATTAAATAAAAATGAGGCTATATTTTGACAATTCCAGAACAAAGTTTGCACAATAAATCAGCTTCAGACGCATAAATCAGCAAGAATGTTTACAGAACAAAATGACTTGTCTACAACAAGATACTTGATGCTCAAAGTTTTTGCAGTCGTCTGGAGCCAACCCCAGGCGTCTCTTGGAATATCCATCGACCAGTAAGACCCAATATGTAATTTTTTATCGCCTTTAATTAGTCTCTATAATTATAAATGAAAGAGCAAGTGTGATATGTTGCTCCAGATGTGAAATGGCAAGAGTCAATTATCCACCAAAAGTCACGGTTCTTTCTTTTTGATTTGAAAAAATAAAGTTGGAGATACCTTTGGGACCCAAGGCAGTCCTTGAGACTAGCTGAAGCAGGGAGGGTAGACAGTACGGCCAATGGCATTCCGTTTAATTTTTTGCTTAGATGTTCAAACGGGATGCAACAGTGATGTGGTATTTGAACAGTAAGGTATCACAGTTGGTCAGTTCTACAAATATGGACAAACTCATCTTGAAGTTTCCGTACTATTTTTTTGTTGATGCACCCATTTTTTAGTAGGGGGGGGGGGAGAAAATCTCTCCAATTCTTTTCCCCACTTGCTCATCTGCTTTGGTATTAAAATTATTCCAAGGGTATTCGTCGATTTAACCAAATTGAATTAAAAAAATATTTAAGCTCAATACTAAAGAAGGCTACTAAGGTTTTCAAATTTGTGTCCTTAATTCATATTTGATTGAATATTCATATAAGACCCTATCAGGGTAAAATGACGATTAAACTTTAAAAGTATTAAAAAATTACTTTTTAAAAGACAACAGCGTAGCCGATATGAGTATATTCCATAAGTCTGTATACTAGAAGGCACGCATGTTTCGGCGGGAGTTTGACATAGAAGTTCTTGAATGAGAAAGGATTATTCAGAGCAACAAAAATCCCAAATGATCAGAGAATACAGAAAAAATTGTAAGAATACTGAAATTCTTCAAGGGCAGGTCTAAAGTTCCTGCAGATCCCTCCCATGATACGGCCAGCTTTCAAAATCATCTAGAAAACATCAGTAAGGTCATTTAGGGGGTGGTAGGGGGCATAAGACCTCCTGATTATGGAAATACCTTTTCTGGTAGTATTTTCGGTAATTACGTGTTATAATGACCACACTTTGCTCTTCATCTGTAATGAAACCGGTTTTTTTGTGTCTTCCCGGAGATAATCAGGTTAGCCTGAACCAGATAAACCACTATGACGGTACATTTTTATGAAATATTTAGTATGTAGAGGTGGTTAGGCTAGGATAAACGAAATTAACTAAAAAATGAAATAAACGATAAACTTGCTCTCCCCCTTTCTTGATGTTCAAAAATACACCCCCCCCCCCCGGAAATTTCCGTAAATTGGCACCGCTGGAAATCATCGTGGCTGGTCTTAACCTTAAATCCGCCTAAAATTGCCCAAGGTTGGACGATAGTTCCTACTTTTCTACCCTTAAATACCCAATTGAATACCCAGTAAATTACAGTACATAATAACAAAATTATTTAAAACACTTGTTATAGTTGCAATGAACGAAAACTTAAGACAATTTTATAGGTTATTAGCTTCAATTAAGGGTAGTTTCATATTGTAACTCTTGAAAGGCTTTTGATATTGGAATGGGTTTTTTTTTTTTTAGATTGTGCTAATATTCGTATGTGCTGATTTGTTTTTCATTTCTTGATCATGTTCTTCAAATTGGATTCATATTTATTTTTATATAGGCCGACAGGAATTCATTTTTAATTGTGATGAAGGCAGCAAAATCTTCGGCGGCACTGTGAATTATGACTTTTTTTTTTGGGGGGGGGGGGAGGGAAAGGTCTAAAACTCAGAAGGTGCGGGTTAGTTTTCTTTTTTGGGGGGAAACTTAAGGCCGATCTTAGGAGCGAGTTACAGGAATTCATTTTTAATTGTGATGAAGGCAGCAAAATCTTCGGCGGCACTGTGAATTATGACTTTTTTTTGGGGGGGGGAGGGAAAGGTCTAAAACTCAGAAGGTGCGGGTTAGTTTTCTTTTTTGGGGGGAAACTTAAGGCCGATCTTAGGAGCGAGTTACCCCTGTCTTCCCCCACGTGTATATGGGTAGGTGCAAACATAGTGGCGTCAATTCACCAAAATTTAGGCGGGGATGTGTGTTTTTCGACGTTTAAAGGAGATGGCAAATTTCTCGTTATTGTTCTTTTTTTTTTTTAATGGAAAAATAAGGCCATTTCAAAACGGTATTTTTCCAAACCGAGGGTGGGGAAGTCTAAGGAGGACATATACATGCCCACCCCCCGAATGACACTACTATACAAACCGCTTCAACCATTAAGGGTGGAATTAAGATGAGTTTTCTGAGAAGGGGTGGGGTATCAATATGTAAAAAAGTAAATTATTATGGCAAAATGTTTCAGTTATTCCGTGGGTTCATCCAATCAGTCTATGGAGATGTTTTGCGTATTGATTAAATAATGTCGAAATCTAATATTTTTTCCACATACTTCAATAAATATCTAGTCAGAGTCTAATTGAAATCTCAGTTGATACAGATGTACTTCGCAGGTGGATTAATTTAACCAACGACTGTGACTTATGCAAAGGTACATTGGCCTACCAATTCTTTAATTATATAATTAGGAGTTTTGACTGACATTTCATGCTTGAAAAAAAATATCCATAAATCCTGAAATCACGATGCAGAAAAAGTGGATTATAAAGGCCATCATTTATTTCAAGGATCATTTAATTGACTAGTTAAGAGAAGTTAAATTTGTTTTTAATATCACTCTCATACTTAAACATAATCCAGTTTTCGTTCTTAAAGAAAGGAAAACTAAAAATAGGAACTTGAGCCAAAGCTAATTTTGACCAAATTTAGTTCAAAATAGGTCCGGGAGTCTGGAATAATGCCACATAAATTCCCAATGATGGCACGAAAAGATGTATCAATGATTTTTTTCGGGAGGGGAGATTTACAAAAAAAAACTTTAAAGCACATCAAAATTTGTTTACATAAATATTTGTTACATTCCTACGAGTTGAGAGGGAGGGCTCAAACCTCCTACCCCTCCCCTGGATACGTTCTTGATGAGGTGAAGTATTTGCATACCCTAAAGCGTGCTTGTTTTTCCAATTTTTACTAGTGGGATCCTTTGGCCCTATCTTTGAGAAGTTGAAAAAGCTAATAAAAAATTGTCGATTGTCAAAAAATTTATAAGACCATGGATTTTGAATTGTGTCCCGGATACCAATGGTTGTACCTTTGATCTGTAAGCCTTCTTTTGTCCCTGTCCCCGTACCTCTGATGCATACATCATCTAGTTCAAGGGCTCCTAACCTAGGTCCGCACTTCTTGGGACTTTGTAACAGAATCTCAAGTCTCATCTAGCACAGGTTACAAGACCTACTGAATTTTTACTACACATGCAATCATAGGCACACAAATATCCGGCCCTTAATGTAGAGGGATTAGAGGTTTTCCCTAGGAGGGCCAAAAGAGAATAAATAGGCCTCTATTTTTGAATTTTCAAGGATTGTGCAGATATGAGTAGCCTACAATTTTACGTAATTATTTAGAGCCTGTCTTGAAACCTCCAAAAATCTTCTCTCACAACTGAGGTGTGCAGTATCTCTAGTCAGAAGCCCCTGATCTAATGCATCACTTCTTAACTAGAACTAATAATTGTGTTCAAGCTATGAATTTTTATTTGTGAATTTTCTTCTCTTTTTGTTACTGTTGAATTCACATTCAGTAGATGAAAAAGTTGCGAACAAGTTACGTTCATTGTACAAATTTTCTATTAAGCAGCGTGACGACTTGAGGGCCATAGAAAATATTTAATATTCTTTAA
The DNA here is from genome assembly GCF_032884065.1 of Artemia franciscana. Lineage (NCBI taxonomy): Eukaryota > Metazoa > Arthropoda > Branchiopoda > Anostraca > Artemiidae > Artemia > Artemia franciscana. Next base: position 22,334,493 of record NC_088867.1, on the reverse strand, counting down.
GGATATTTTCACTTTTAATAACTTTCTCATAAAAATTAAAATAGTCAAACAGTTTGTAGTAGCAAACTATAAGCAAGTAACAACTCGTGCTAAAAGTGATCGAAACTCTAAAGAAAAGGAGTGTGGATAACAATATATGCATAAAAAAATCAGCTTTTTACGGTGATTCTAAATATGTAAAATTCTTTAAATTTAAAGCTACTCACCAAGTTACGATCCTGAGGAAATTTGCCTAGTTTTCACGAAAGGGGGGGTTAGCCCTAAAAGGGAAGTTATCTTGACGAAAAGGACCCCAACGAAATAAGAGTATTAGTAAATTTTATTGCAGAGGTTTTAAGCCACTATCTACCAAAATTTAAAATTTTCCATTTTTCCGAGAAGGATTTTCAAATTTGTTTCTTCTTTTTTTTCAGGCGTGACTGTATCGAATTAATGGATCTAGAACAACCCTAGAAGGGTCATTCGAAGGAAAAATTGATAGTTCTAGAGTGCTTTTTAAGTAGCAAAAAGGTTGTACCACAGGAAAGTAGCATTTTCTGCCATTCTAAGGAACAAAACAGACATTTGGGCCCAAAGGGTTCCAAAAAGCAATCGAGTGAAAATCCTGAGATAGCCAATCGATCCAAAATTACTGAAAAACTCTTTGTTGAGCTTTTCAGTTTCACATATTCGTTCCTAATAATGTGCCAAGTCTATACATAAAAAATACTTAATATAGGCATTTATTTTGGAGCTACATTTAATCAAGTGGATTAAGTGCATCAGGTAGATTGATGAAATTATGTTCAAGGGTTAATAATTGCCTATCAGCTATTATGGAGGAGGGCTGATGGATCTTTGCGTAGGTCAGGGGGGTGCTTAAAGCCTCAGAAAGTGCTCTTTTGTCCCCAGATTTGGTCCTTAGTAAGTAAAACTATCATTTTTCGAAGAAGAAATTGCGATAAACAAGTTTAAAACCAATGGAATTGGAGACTATCTCGTTACCATCTGTTGGGCTGTTTGCGTTGGACTGACTGGCTGGAATTGTTACGGGGCTCATTTTTTCAGTTTCCTGTAATAACTTAAGAGGTTTGGTCTTGGCTTATCTCTGTTGAATTACGTGAACTGGCTTGTACATATGCACAACTATCCAAAATGACTTTCTATAGGAATTAAAAAATCAACCGGACAACTTCGAGTGAAAGCTACATATTTTTGCACTTCTGGAGAAAGGCAGGCCTGGGAGTGGGGCTAAGTGCCCTCCAGTATTTTTGAGCACTTGAAAAGGGCGCTGGAACTTTTAATTTTTGCTTGAAATAGCACTCTCTCGAGGGCTCACAGGGCTTCTGATCGTCTGTTTGATTTCAGTTTGACCACAAAAGATAGCGAATTCACATTGGTACTCCCTTTGTCTTTAAACCTTACCAAGTAATTTATATAGAAGTCCCCGAGCTACTGAACGCAAAAAAAGCATAGTTTAGAGCTAGGCTATAAAGACTATAATGAAATCTGATTTTGAATAAACAATTATGAAATTTTTTTCTATCTTCTCTATCATAAAAAAAAAAAATAAATAAAAATTTCAACTGAAAGCAAGGAGCAGCATTAAAACTTGAAACGAACAAAATTAATTCAGTATTTGAGGGGGACAGCCCTCCCTTAATCCTTCGCTCTTAACGCTAATATTTGACGTTTTGTCCAAATACAATAATTGCTGAAACACAAGGGCCATTCAATTGGAATAAGAAGCCCTTTTAAAAGTACAAAAGAACCTTAGCACAACAAATCAGTGGTTGAAGAGGGGCTTGACTAGCTAGTACGTAAAATCCTCTTCCGATATTTAATCTTCCTAACTTGGACAATACAAGTCCAGATTCAGATAAAAGCAGCCTATGGTTCTTTTATGCTAATTCAATTGAATTACCACTTTTTAATTAAAAAAAAATCGTATTAAAATGCAAAAATTTGTTAAAGCCTCCAATAGTTTAAGAGGTTCAAAACGATATTTCGAACAGATAATGAACCTTACCTTTGCTAAGTAATGAAAAAGGGCGTGTAGCTCTAATCACGTCACAGTGTGTAATAAAAGCAAATTTATTTCCATACTTAAACAAATGAAAGAACCTCGCATAGACATTTTATCTATATTTGGATACTAAACACGTTTCAAAACGAGTCCCATATTTTAATAAAATGCATGTGTAAATCACACCTTTACAGTAAGGAGTAGGGTAAATAGACGAAGACATAAAGTGTAATTTAACCTTAGATTGCAGTAATATGGCGTAAGGGTCTATTCATTAAGGTTCTATTCGTAGGGTAGAGGTAAACTCATGTATTTGAACAGTTGGTTCCTATTTTGGTATGACAAACACAAAAATAACGGATTCTTTTTGTGTTTGGCCATCACTTGAAAGATATAGGAATATCTAATGAAAATTGACAAAGTTACACGAAATTCCTCTGCAAAACAACACAGCGTTTAATATGAAAAATAATAAATGCTGCCAACCAAACCGCTTTCAAAGAAAAGACAGTTTATGCATTTTTTACTGCATTGAGACGGGGCACAATTTAGCATAGATCTATTAATAAAATATTCTATAAAAACTGAAATCTTCTTATAATATTTTTAAGATTATAAAAACTTTTATTCAAAAAAAGTTTTATGAGCACCTTTGCTAACGGCTCCAAAACAATAGAATACGACTAAGAGATTGAGTGAAGATTCCTCCCAAATTCTCAATCTTTTTATAGTCATTCCTAAGCTTTAATATTTTATATATAATTGGGTTATTTTGTTAGTAGTACACACCTCCTAAAACAAATTGTTCAGTATGAATCTGTACCCCTCCCCCTCATGTAATTTAGTTGCCTGCCAATAAGTATATAATAGAGCGGAGTCCTCGCCCTTTTCAGCTGATTCCCGGAGTCGCTGGTTATTCAGTTTGAGACGGGGGTTAATGGTGTGACTCTGTAAGCTCAGCCGGAGTCAACCCAGCTCATAATGAGTACTTGAAGAAATCTGGGGGAAAACACAGGGAGCGTCGAATGGTTTGCCCCCAACAACACATTGCACTCCTGGCCGAAAGTATCGAACAGGAGATCACTAACTGCATAACGTACACCATTGATCAGCATGCGAAAAAGCTTTTTTTAAGCATTTCAACATAAAAGTTTTTTTTTCTAAAGCCCTTCCATGAATACAGACGAAGATGTTCTGGAAAAAGATCCCAAAAAGCTTACGACAAGGCAGCAGGAGGGGGGGGGGGCTTGAAAGTATGTAATCTTTGACGGAGAGAGGAGGAATTTCACCTCTAAACACCCCCGGAAATCATAATTTTTACGTTTACCGCTTACTGTTGTATATTGTTCGCCTAATATCGTTATTTGGCATCATTTAGAATTTGGGCCCCCCTTTCTCTTAAATATCACCGCCTCCCTGTCTCCAAAACTTCACCTTCACATCCTCCCCAAAACTCTGAATTCACCTTCTCCCTTTCTAGAATAAAGTCCAGCATACGTCCCTGGCACTTACTCAATAATTCATAATGCATGTGTTTGCTAAAATTCGAAAAATCTGAATTACACATCTACTTCTTTCTTTTACATGGAAGCGCCCAAGGGGAGGAGGAGAGGAAAATTAACTGAAGACTTAATATAAAAAGAAACCAAGTCAATTTAAGCACAACGGGCGCCTTTTTTGTCTTTTCTAATGGTTTTATATAAAAGAGGGAGTGTTTCATCAGGGTTGGGCTTGAAAAGTCGTCAAATTCAGCTTGTATGTTCACAACTTCAAATCTGGGGAAATGTTTCTACGTGTATTTAGTACAGCAACAGTCGTGGTCAGTGTTGCCACCCGGTGAAAATAAAAATCAGTAGATTTTGGTAGTTTTCTTCAATAATCTAGTGATTTTACTGCTAAGTGACTTTTTTGTTCTTTAGACAATATAAAAAAATCCCTAGAAATAGCAATACATCACTAGGGGTGACAACCCTGGCCGTGGCTCGTGTTGTGAAGCAGTCTAACGGGTAACTAACTGATATCTAAACAGGAGGACACGCCTAGAAGCTATAAACATATCATGGTAAAAAAAAAAATTTAACCTATAGAAACTTGACTAAATTTTATTAATGGCTAAACATTTTGCTGGTCAACGCTTAATTAGCAACTTAAGTGTTGATATATAATTTATTTGAAATATAATACGCCCAAAAGCTAAAAATACCCTATCGTGACTCTGAACATTAAGTGAGTTAAATCAGTGGCGTCAAATGACAGGAATTAGGAAGGAGGGAGGCAAAAGTGTATTCTTCAAAAATTTAGGGGGTTCTTGTTTGTTTTTTTAATGAAAGTACCGAAAAGAAACATTTTCAAAGAAAATACCGAGAAAGGTATTTTTAAGATCGAAAGGGGGACGAGTAAACAATTTTGAGGTTACAGTACCCCCCCCCCCCCAATTGAAACCAATGAGTCAATTGTCCACTTCAAATCATTGTTTGGATCATCATTTTGTTTAAAGTTAGATTTCAAGTAAATTTCACCGTAATTTATGTAGCGTGAAAAAAAAATAATCGCAAAAACAGTGCAAAAATAAAGCATTTTATAACAGAGAGGTGGCCAACAGAATATTTTTTCCATTTTATCTACTTATGCAAAGATTTTCAATCTTTAGATACAGTTTCCTCAACATTGAAAGCTCATAGAACCAGGGTCTTCCAGATGTGTCATTAAGAACTACATTTGAAAAGAATTGAAGAATGAAATATACAAAAATACCTAACAAACAATGGCATAACCAGGATGTTTTTTGAGGGGGGGACACAAAAATTTTAAAAGAATACGTCACAAATTTATTTATATGCATTTTGTTATCTTTTTAGAAGATTTTGAGAGTGAGGGGGTCAAACCCGGTAATCCCCTAGATGCGGCCTTGGTAGAAAATCTTCAAAATTGTTCGATTTTTGTTGTGGATTTGGAAAGTGTCTAAATCACCTTTACTACAAAAGGTTATAACTAAAACCTCCTGATTTTCTTGTTAGTACGAGTTTGGCTTTGAAAAACTGAATTACATTACCGGATATACTGAAATAAACAATCAAGAGAGGAAACTAACTTTTCGAAGGATAACTGAAATTTCAGCATTTTATAGTTTAAAGAAAAAAGGACCCTTGAAGCAAATTGCAGAACCAGCGAAATCCCACATTCTACAAAGGTACAAACATAAAAGTCAAAACAGATTGCAATTTCAGGTAAAATTTTAATATTTATTTATGGATATCATCAATAATTGTGTGAATTGGCAGACCCAAAAGTTCAAAGATGAGATCTTGATTGATCTATTGATAAATTACCTCTGATCTATTGATTCATCAGTATTCTTTATAGGGTTTAATTTTTGAAAAAAAAAAAAAAAAAACACTAACCATTGGCATTGTGAACACATTTCTAAGTAAAAGGAGCATGTATATCAATCAGGGCCGTATCCAGGACCTTTGCTCGGAGAGGGGACATTTTTCGGGAGGTGGGGGGTCAAAGAAGAATTTTAAAAATACATCAAAAATGTGTTATTTATGTATTTTTATTGCGTTTTTACGAGTCGGTCAAACATTTCGGGGAAGGAGCCAAAGCCCTTAGCCCCACACTCCTGAATACGGCCTTGGTATTAAGTTTCCATAAGATAGCCTAGGACTTCTTATTATGCACTAGATCAGATCCAAATTTATAGTTTTTTTAAGCTTTTCTTTAGGGGGTGTGGGACTGCAACCCCAGAGATCATATCAAGGGCGGTTTCTTGCCCGATCTTTTTCCTAATCTTGCACCAACAGGAAAATAAATAGTAGAAAAGACTTTCCTCTAGACAAGCATCTTCCCAAATATTTAAAACAAACTAAAGCTTTCCTATGCTTTAAAATATACAAAAAAACAAGATTGGTGCTAAAATAGAAAAAGCAACTTATCTTAGTCCTTGGGTAAAGTTAAAAGGACATTTTGTCAACGGGGTAATAACAGACTGAAGACAAAACATAGAATAGGGGATACATTCGCAGGTAGAGCCAAAGATTGGATTGGAGGCGGACGTGTGCACAGGACTCTGTTCCGTGGAGGGATTTTTCCAGAGAGACCGAGAGTATTTTATGCAAGATATATGAAAAATCATGGGAAAAACCTTTAACTCTGGAGATTTTGGGGGATATGAGCCCAAAAGCCTCCTGAACCTTTTGGTTCAGGGGGCTCAACCTCCATGCACCTATGTACACCATGCGGCCACGCACATTTTAAACAAAAATATAACCCCTTGTTCCATTCCAGGATTGGTTCTAGAGGGGAAGGTCGAATCCTCTCCCCTTTGGTCCTGAAGTTAACAAAAACTGCGAAACAGCCCCCCCCCCAAAAAAAAATTATCTGTCTCAAAAAAATAAGTAAAACTACGTCCCCCAGTTTCATAAAATTTAAAAGACATTACCATAAAGATCCTCCCAAGTGCTTGGAAAATCCATGCGAAGCTGTAAAGATTCATCACCATCAGCAAGAGGCATTTTTACTTCTTTTAACTTTCTGATCAAGCATAAAAACAGTGACCTAAAAAAACTTAGAGAAATCAAAAACTAATTATAGGACTAATTAGCCAATATATTAAGCATTGCACATAAACAGATGATGAAAGTTGGTAGACGGCAGTATGTCCCAATTTTATTCAAAAAGCTAAATGAACCATTAACAAATATTCTGGTAAATCTGAATTAACATGGTTATGGGTTCTTATTAAATTCTATGTACATCTTATTCTTTTTCTCTTTTTTTCCGTTCATTGTATTTATAAAAGATCCAGGAAAACAAAATTGTAAAGGCAAATTGTCTGATTATGGTTGGGGAATTTTTGCAGGGAAGGGCATACGCAAGGTGGGCAGGTAAGTCTGGCAATTGTATTCATCTCATGGAGAATAAACAAATATGCAAGGAATGCAAACTTATTATTGGAAAATTTAGTTTTTGAGCGATGAAAGTAGTTCTTCAAGTTCTCTCCCCCCTATACAGTTTTGAACGCTTAGCCCCCCTCTCCCAGTGAAATTTGCCCGAGCCTTTTATTATTAGGACGAGTCATACAATTTAGGGAACCGAACATAACGAAACTCGAGCGGTTGCTGTCCCGCCACCTGATGCAAACCTCATAACGCCATGTGTACCGCACGGTTCCACTACGCTTGCCAGAGTTCCGTCACTCTTGGCAGGTTTGCCACGCTTAGCACTCTTGGCACACACCACCCGATGTACACAATTTCAGAGAGTCGGCAACCCTTGACGTAGCTTGAACATTTCCTCCCAGAATATTATAACAACCATAAGCTATCTAAAACACACATAAAAGTATTATTAAAAAAGCAAGAGATGTTGACAAATGGCTAAAAAACAAATCAATATTTTTCAAAATTGAATTGTACAAGTGAAGTTTAACGTTTAATCAAAATCTGCAATCAAGTTTTCTATGACTTTTAGTGGTCCACAATGTTCTGGTATAGATCTAATTTAACAGTGTTTGGGATAACCTTAATAATTAATTTTTGCCACTAAATTGACGTCTTGTGAACGACTTGGGGTAACTATTTTTTAGCAATTTTTACTGTTTTCTCTCTTTCATTATTCCCTTTTTTACCATTCCCTACTACCAGCTATTCTATCTTCTCAGGAATATTAGATAATTGATTTTTTGTTTGCTTGCGGGGTGGGGTGCAAATGAGGCGGTCCTTGAGAATTTTTTGTACAAACAAGACAAAAAAAAAGATAAAGAACCCTTATAGATACCCAAACAAGACAGATATCTGAAAATTGTTCAACAAAGGCAAACCTCATTTAACTTTGAGGGAGAGGGCAGAGCCGTACCTTTGGGTTGGTGGTTAACGGGGAACAATTAATTACAGCACTCCCGTCCCGAAAACAAATATTTACAAAAGGCCGAATCAAAGTGGCCAACACCCTAGCCGCGGCATCCCCACCCCATCCATAGCACCCGGGGAGGCTGCCCTGGTCACCATTTCCAATTTTGAATGGCTCTGGGAGAAGGAACAACACCAGTTTGAAAAAAAGAAACTTTTGTCCTATTTTTACAGAACGCTAGAAAATATTGCCCCTTTTATGAATCTTTGGTCTTCTAATTGGGATCATTTCCAAATACCTAGATACAAATGGATCTATTTTACCTCACAAAAATATTTACCTTATCTACTAGCTAAGATTAGTCTTTAACCAGAAAAATATGGTCTAAAATACTGTTTTAACAAGTTTTAATTTGCATTCCCACAAAAACCTTTCTGATATCCTCCTAACAACGAAACACCTTTGGAAAAATCGACAACTCACTCCCCCCCCCACAAAAAATCTGGTAGTGTATTTTTACGCATAGCATCATTAACTTCGAAAATCATATGAACAGTTTGTATCTTCAATTATTGAACTAAATCTTGTTAAAAGATCAGAGCCGGGTTTTGGGTTTTCTCTCGTACACAAGACTAAATGTCATCAGAAATGTAAGTAGACCTAACAGGATTTCATTGCAACAGTCCTGGGCAGGTTTGGCAAGGCCGATTTCGGCTAGTAAAAACATTTATCCGGCATTTTCATCATGTCACTAAACCACTAAAACATCAATTGAATTGCCTTCAAAACATTTGTCTATAGGCTATACATATTCACAGCTTTGGGACTTAATTTTATTTTAACATAAGGTTACTCATCTTGGCAATTTAAAATTCAGTACTCTACAAATATACCCTGGCAAATATCTTTAATGTCTTTTGTTGGGGTGGTGGGTGTATCAATCTTCTCCCGGAGAGTCTAGAACTTAAAGAGTGTGTCTATAAGAACACATTTTCATGAGGGATCCTTTGGCACAGCCTTCGACAAATTAGTTCATCTCCCCTCCCCTCCCCATACTAAATTATAGGAATCTACAGGGCAATAGCGATGAATTTTATTGGAATAAGGAATATTTGATTGTCTTTTCAACAATTAAATAACCAGGTTTTTTTAAGCGAGTTTTTTTCCGAAAACCTGGCTTTTTTATATCGTTATAAGTATTTCGCCTTAATATTCATTTGAAATTTACAATAGCAATACATTCACAAAAGCGTTTGAGTTAGTAGTCAATTGTCCAGTTTTAAGTTTTTTGACTTGAATCTCTACTTTATATTATCAGGGTGAAACTTCATATACATCAGAATTTTAATACTGCAATACCCAAGAATCACATTGGGGAAGGAGGAGGCCATGGTTCTCGAGAACTAAGTTAATAATTTCAAAAAGAGCTATTTAACAAGAGAGTGAATCCTCCCTTCCTTTTGTTTTGAATGATATTCTACACCAAGCGTTTAATTACTTTTTTTTTTAGGTATAAAGACCAGAGGTTTCACACACCAAAAAAGGTGGTGGTGCGTATGGAAATTTCAAGTAGTACATCAAATGACTTTTTCCAGTGATAGGATTTTCAGCCTTATCTTTTTTCCCTATGTTTTTATTATCTTATCTTTTTATCTTACCTCATCTTTTTTATCGTTTTATCCCTTATCTTTTTTTAGAAAAGCGTAAAATCCTCACTGAATACCTACATTCAGCTCCTGTAGTATATACATTTAAAATAGTGTTAAATAAAAAACAAGTTTTTTCAACTGAAAGTAAGGAGTAACATTAAAACTCAAAACGAACAGAAATTATTCCCTGTATGAAGGGGTCGCCTCCTCAATACCTTGTACTTCGCGCTAAAGTTTTTGGCACTTTTAAAAAAAGCTTTCTATTCTAATTTAACGGCCTTTGTGTTTCAGGAGAAATTGGGACCTTTAGGAATTGGGACCAACAATTAAACTTTATCGTGAAAAGAGGGGAACCACTTCATATACGGGATAATTTCTGTTTATTTTGAGTGTTCATGTTGCTCCTTACTTTCATTTGAAAAAAAATATTTTGTAATTTAATTTCTTATTGTTTTTTAGATAATGCCAGTAAATCTGGCTCACTCTCCACAGAAGATTCTTTCCTCTCACGGGAAACTCCCCCCCCCCTTAAAATTTCTACGGAGAATTTCATCCTCACTGAAACTCCCCCACGCGAAATTTCTTGCGGACGATTCAGCCTGAAAAATTCTCCTTAGAATACTTTCATTTGAAAAAGATTTTAATTTTTAACAGTTTTTTCTGATTACTCTGAAAATTCCCCCTTTCGTAAAAATTGTTTCCCGGAAATACAAACCTGCTGAAAAATTTTCCCGGAACATTTCCACATGCAAGATTGAGCTGGCGAAGAAAAAGTAGGACAAATAAAAATAATTTCGTACAGAAATTCTTTCAAATCCCCTCCCCCTAGTTTAAGTTTCCCTGGAAAGTCCACTCCCGAAAATTTCCCTCCCCACGGAAAAACCTCATCAAGCGCAAAATCCCTCAAGAAATGTCCGTATACTTCCCAATAGCAAATAAAATACCCAAACAATGGGCAAATTTCATAGCTTACAGCCCTTTCCCTCGGGCTGTGGGGGAGGGTAATGTTACCCCTAAGGGCATCGTTGTTAGATTTTTCAACCATATTGAACAAAATGGCCGTTCAAAAATTTTTATCGGACGACTTTGGAAAAAAGAGGCGTGGGAGGGGGGTTTGCCCTACAGTCTTTTTGGTCACTTAAAAAGGGCACTAGAACTTTAATTTCTGTTCGAACATACACTCTCCCAATCTTCTGGGACCATTATTTCGATAAGATCACCCCTAGGAAAAACAAAAATAAATAAATTAATGAATAAAAAAATAAAATCGCTGCTGTGATTTTTCTTGTGGCAAAAAAATGCAGAATTCCTCGTTTTTGTACATAGGAGCTTGAAACTTCTACAGTAGGGTTCTCTGATACGTTTAAATTGATGATATGATTTTCATTAAGACTCCTTATCTTTTGAAGGGTGTTTCCTCCCTTTTCAAAACCAAGCAAATTTTCTTAGGCTCGTAGCTTTTGATGGATAAAACTAAACTTGGTGAATCTTACATATTTGGAATCAGCATAACATACTCATTCTTTTGATGTATGTATTGATATAAAAATTCCATCTTTTAAATTTTGGTTACTATTAAGTCAAGTCACTCCTTAGTTACAGTTGGTTACCCAAGAATGTTTGATAATATTGACGAATAACAGAAATTTATGTTGTAAAACTGGGGGAAGGTATCCGTTTTTTTCAAGCGTAGTCAGGACTAACAAAACATCAAAAAGAGATTAAAGTCTCAAGCATAGAAACACTTACATATTTAGGCCGAAATATCCAGAATTGTTATGATAGTTTTTTTCAACCATTCTTAAGGAGCTCTTTCAAATTGGAAATTTTCGTCAGTAGTTTCTAGTATAGGTGGAATTTAGACAGCACAATGTGTTCCCGTGTTCGGGAATATTTTAAAAGGCCACCAGGATATATCCAATATTCTTGGATACGAGATTTATTTTAAAAGCCCAGTAGTCATATGACTAGTTATTTCAACCAAAGTCTTTCAACGACGGCACCTATCAGCAATGGCCTCTCGAGAGCTGCAGTACCGCTTCATTTGAGAGCTTTGTAGTGTTTCGCGACCGCTCCTCTTTTAACTGGAGTGGGAGGGCAATATTACCAACAAAATCACAGTGACAAAGTAGACAGCTTTAATTGAAATGAATTCTTCTTGTAAAGTTACGTATTCAAAGGAAATAACAGAACTGGAGACAGGGACAAGACATATCCTTGGCGATCACCAGACTATTCAAGAGTAGGACCTCAAACCGTAGGTACAATAGCTTATTTTGATATAATTCAACATTCATGCAGAAATATTGTCAGGCAAACAAAAATCCCATGATCCAGACTGATACAAGTTTCTCTACAGATTGAACCACACCGAATGCCTTCGAAGATTCAGTAAAAGAAATAACAGCATGAATCTGCTATCCACGAGATTGCTCAAAATTAATATAAATTCCCCACATAATCCACTTTCAGTGTTGGATAACTTTCGACTAAATACGGCTCCACCATAACTAACAGATGACTTTACTCCTTACCGATTGCAGTGTAATACCTCACCAATTATAGAATGTTCTGCCTTTCTTAAGCAGCTTGATAATAACTATTTCCAGTCGGCAGGAACACTCGGAGTTTTCTACACACTATCCCTGTAGAGTATTCACGATACGTGTCTATTTTCCCCAATACATCTCTTGTGCAGAAATTGAAACACCATTAAACACAAAAATGGCAAATCATCCCAAAAAGTTAACGAACTATTGTTGATATAATAAAGCTTTATAAATTCCGCCAGTCATCCCATTGTTATAAGTTACTCTCTATACCTGATTAAGATCGCTGGGTGAATAAAGGGAAGGGGATATTTGACTTGTGCTGCACACGGCACTGATGTCAGCATCTTTATGAAAAATGTGAATTTAAAAGAATCTTGTTCTAAAAATTCAAAAAATTAATTTGATGATCACCTTTCCTCATGCAAATAGCCAAAGGGCAGATAGACAATTATCGCCACAAATGAGTTAGTATAGCCACTAGAGACCTCTAGTTGCTCATTATATACTGTTAAAAAGCAGGCACATAAGCTTCATAATAGGCAACGGAGACTGATAATGATTGGGACGAAAATATTCCAGTGATCGGACTCACGGTAAGTGTCTGACTTGCCCATATCACACCCAGAGTGCAGAATAAAAAAAAAAAAATTATGAATGGTCAACCATTTCGTGTCAATGACCTATCGTTAATGAAAGTAAAATTTATAAGATATTATCAAGTTAACGAAAATAAAAACTAACAACAATCCGGCTGATACAACGAAATCCTAAATTACGGATGCGACTAAGATACGGAGTGACCAGGCTCAATAGTAACCGGAAGTATAAAAAACGAGAATATTGATACCAATAGATATACCAAAAGAATTGCATTTTTATGGTGATTTTTAACATGTAAGTTTTCACTTATATATTAATGGTATATACTAATGGTATATAAGTCCTAGCTATATTCAAAAGCTATTCAAAAAGATATCATGCAAAATTGTTTGTACAACTGGGGTTTGTAGCAACTGGGCTTTTTCTCGTCATTCCCACACTCAGGTTTTCTGGAATTCAGTTGTTTTTTTTCTTTAATTTCATGCAACGTGAGACATTTTGTATTTCCATTTCTACTCCATGCATCCAAACTGGTATATTAGTACTAGCTAATGGTATATAAGTCCTAGCTATATTCAAAAGCTATTCCAAAAGATCCTAAATTATAATCCTATTATAATCCTAAATTACGGATGCGACTACGGGTTTTTGCACATGAGCTAATTTTAGCAGTTTTTTCTTTTAATTGGTGTCTTTTACTTTTGCATAGTCCTCTTTATAAGAATGACAAGTTGATTCCTTTCTATGGAGTATTCTAATGGAGCATTTGTAGGGAAGCAAAAAGTAATGTCTAGAAAACTGGCTTTCAGCACTGGAACACCACAATGATTAGAATTTTACTTTCTTCATGAAATTAAGATTTTTTTCAAAAATATTATAGTGATAATAGATAAATAAATGTATTCAAAGCTAGAAGACCTTAGCACAAATACAAAATAGGAAAATGAAATACAAAGCACTCAAAATTCAGGACTAAAAACACTAAATGGATCTTCTCCTCTGAATTAAGGCCTTTTTCACTCATATGCAGTTACCCAATTATTTCTTTTGATTAGACATACATTTGCAAAGAGTCGAAAAAGATATATTTTCGTTCTTCTATGTCGATAGTGTCTCACCCATGGTCAGAATTACTTATTTAATTGTTTGTTTGTGTTGATTTGTATTTATTTGTAGCTTTTTTTATTTTTTTTCTCTTATTGCTCCATCTTAAGGGCGTTCCGCCATTTTTTTTTTTGTAGATGGGTTTATAAATAAATTGATTGATTCATTGATTCATTTTAATATGGAAATTCTCCTCAAACCCCGTGAAAACTTTTCCCGCATGACGAGAGTAATTTAAATTTGGAAAATATTCTTAAATACCAAAGTCAGAGTTAACTGAGTTACATGAGTTTACTGAGTTAATTCAAGTTTATAATTTTGGAAGTGCGTTAGATGATGGAATTTATAATTAAATAGACTGTTGATTAAAATATCCAGAAAAAAGTGAATAATTATTCCAGAAATAACTGTCAATTCTTTGTTTTGAGGGGTCACAAATTTCATCACCGTGAAAGGTACTAAAAAGGTTTTTTTTTTTTGGGGGGGGGGGGCAACGAAGTTTTTATACCAAAAACTTTCGCAAGAATGTACTCAACACCAAAATATGTGGAATTAAAGGGATTAAATCTCTCATTACATTCAAACTCTATGCAAGTGTTACAGTGAGATGAGAAAACGGACGACTCGATCTCGAACAACTTGATCTCGAACTAGTAATGTTCGAGATGAAGTTTTAGTGGTTAAAAAAATTGCACAAGTATTAAGATATTGAAAATAAGCATCAATTCAGCAAATTAATTTAAAACTAATGAATTTTATTTATTCGGAGTCAACACAAAAGTAGAAAAAGGATTTTTTCATAGGGAGGGGTCGAAAAAACCTTAAACGCAATAAACATTTGTTTATATTCATTTTTGTCACGTTTTAACGAGTTGGATAAACATTTCGGAGAGGAGGGAGGAATTTAAAACCCCCTAACCCTCCCCTGGATACGGCCTTGAATGAAAATAAGGATTAACATTATAACTTCAAACGAACAGATTTTATTCTGAATATGAGGGGGGCTATGTCCTCCTCTAGACCCCGCTCTTCACGCTATGATTCTAATTAAAAGACCGTTGTATTTCAGGAGTCGTTCTTAAATAATTGGGAAAAAAGCTGATCTTTAGCGTGAAGAGCAGGACAACCCCCTTCATATACATAATATTTTTTCCATTTCGGATCACTCAAAAAGGGCACTAGAACTTTTAGTTTCCATTGAGATGAGCATTCTCCCAATCCTATACGACCATTAGTTTTATACGATCACCCCTGGGATGAACAAAGAAAAAAAAATAATAATAGACATGCAACCGTAATCTTTCTCCTGGCAAAAATACGGAATTCCACATTTTTAAAGACGAGCGCTTAAACTGATTGCGCAATTTTCAATAACATTTCTTGACTTTTGGCGCAGGTTTCCCCCCTTTTTCGAAAATCAGGTAAATTTTCATAGGATCGTTGCTTTTCATGGGTAACATTAAGGTCAATGAATCTTATTTAGGAATCGGCAAAAAAAAAAATAATCCAATTCTTTTGACTTATCTATTATTATCAAGATTGTCTTTTCTAGAGTTCCGGTTAATAATGGGCCGAGTCGCTCCTTACTTACAGCTCGTTACGAAAAAGTGTTTGATTACAAAAGACATCAAATTTAGTTTTGAGCCGTTGTGAGTCGAGGGAATTCCCCACAATCAAAAGATGTTAACTTGTTAGCCAATCTTTAACCAGAGAAGTGACAAACTTAGCTAATAATTCAAAATAAATCCCTTTTTGTCTAACCCAAATTTACTTGCATCTTACTTCTTTGATCTTACAACAATCCCCTTGGATTATCATTCTGTTCTTAGTCATAATGCTTAACTGATCTTAGTCAAAAGTGCTTAGATTTAAATTTTTCTGCCCAATAAGACATTAAATACGGCAAGAACGTACTTAGGACGGGGGGGGGCTCAGAGTTTGGACTCTCCTGAGATCATATTCAAGTTACATTGATTCCCATAAAATAGCAATGCCGCAACAATAAAAAAATCTTTTATTGTCTTAAACTTTTCGATATTCCTTACTAAAGTTAACAAATAAAACTCATTATCGTTATTACCCCCAGAAGGCCCCTGCCCAAAAAATATTCTAGGTGTACCTGGAATATGGAATAGACGACTTTGGAGCAATTAACAGAATAGAATATTAAAGTCAAAAACTAAAACCATTTTAAAAATATTTTTTTATTTAAATCACACAATAAATAACCGAGTCAAAGTCAAAACGAGCAAAAATTAACATGAGTAGGGCTCACAACCGCCATCCTTTCTCAAGACAAGAACATAATTTGCACCTTACAGAAAACAAAATACATTTAAAATGTTTTTACTTTGTATTTAATTGTTTAAAATGTTTTTATTAGATATATCAAGGGGGAAGTCCTCTCCCTTGTACTCCAATTGCGAGTGTCTGGTGCTCTTTCTAAGAATAACAAGAGATTGGAGTGCAAGCAGCCCTTCTCTCAAGCTCATTCATTTTTCCAAACGCATCCAGTCAAAATTACGAGACAGCCATTTTGTCTTTAGGGGTATAGGCATGTCAACACCCACAACTATGCATTTGGCCCATCATACTTTAAAAACTAAACTTTGCTCTAAAAATAAATCAAAAGGCATTGTGTTAAATGGTTGCCAATAAGACACCTCAGCAAAATATCGAGAACGACTGGGGGTATTAAAGATGAAACTTTTGGAGATACTTCTATTACTACTTCTGTTCTTACAATTTAAATAAATAAAAGAGTGTAAGTGTACCAAGGTTGTCAAACAGCATAGATAAAATCTTTTGGGAATGATATTAAGTTTTATTTTTCAGGCCATCTTCAGAAGCTACACAATTAAATTTAAAAATATTGTTTTTGTCGGGATTAAAAATTCTTGAAAAAGTTTCTCCAAAAGACAAATAGCAACCCATACTGCGGATTCTTATAGAAGAAAACTGAAAAGATGTACAATTTTTTTTTGTAAAAGAAAAAGACTATCTCAATAAAAAACGAACAGAAATTAATTTAAAAAACTTTTTCCACAAGACAAGTTTTTCATTGAAAAGTAAATAGCTCTCCATTAAGCCAAGAATGAGAAAAACTAAAGTCAAATAATCTTCCAAGCGTAAAACTACCATAAATCACTAACAGTAAATAAATGAAACTCAAAACGAACTAAAAATTCCAATAAATAGCCGAGTCAAATTCAAAACACGCAATAATATCGCTTGTCTATAGGGGATGCTTTGCTCTAGGTTGTTTCAACAAATTAATTACTTTTTCCCCATCATCAAATCCGAGTTTCGTCACCCATGACGAACAACCTGAAGCAGACAGAAAAACAGAAAAGTTATCATTTTCACATATCACGGAAAATCACATCATATCACATTGTATAATATAACAGAAAAGTTATCATTTTCACATATCACAGAAAATCACATCATATCACATTGTATAATATAACAGAAAAGTTATCATTTTCACATATCACAGAAAATCACATCATATCACATTGTATAATATAACAGAAAAGTTATCATTTTCACATATCATAGAAAATCACATCATATCACATTGTATAATATAACAGAAAAGTTATCATTTTCACATATCACAGAAAATCACATCATATCACATTGTATAATATAACAGAAAAGTTATCATTTTCACATATCACAGAAAATCACATCATATCACATTGTATAATATAACAGAAAAGTTATCATTTTCACATATCACAGAAAATCACATCATATCACATTGTATAATATAACAGAAAAGTTATCATTTTCACATATCACAGAAAATCACATCATATCACATTGTATAATATAACAGAAAAGTTATCATTTTCACATATCACAGAAAATCACATCATATCACATTGTATAATATAACAGAAAAGTTATCATTTTCACATATCACAGAAAATCACATCATATCACATTGTATAATATAACAGAAAAGTTATCATTCAATTTATGGATAACTCAGCCAATAGGCTACCACAAATAAATTTATTGTGTTGCTTTATGTGTCATTGTGACAAGCGACTTTTGACAACGCTTAATTACTAAATTTCTTTATCTTGTGATTTCGTTCTCCAAGCCAGAGGCATCTACCTTATCAGGATATATGCCCCCATTATTGTAGCTATAACGAAGCGGAATAGAGGATTATTCCCCTAGTTAAGAAAAGAATTTCGTACGCATATATATATATATATATATATATATATATATATATATATATATATATATATATATATATATATATATATATATATATATATATGTGTGTGTGTGTGTGTGTACAACATGTCAGTTCTTGTGTGAAATACATAGTTCAGATGATATATTTTTGTACATAATAAATTGTATGTTTAATGCAGGCAGGTCTTCCATTTCTATTTTTCATTGACAGTTCACAAACGAAAACTGCTCAGAGCATTTAGAAAAGGCCCCTGGCCACCTAAAATCTGTCACCTTTTCCCATGTTTGGTTATTTAATTAATTTTTTTTTTTTAGCAGAGGATGAACGAATAATTTAGCCTGACAAAGGTCTGGTAACGTTGAAAATTTTACATCAAAACAGGCTGGATGACGCGTCATAATATGAATTCACAGACGGGGGGGGGGTCCATATTAATATGCAAGAACATATGAACATCAGTAAATAGAAATTAATGTTTTGAGCATCTGACCCTTCCTTTGATAGAAATTTTGTCTTTTAAAATGTGCCTGTCATACTAACGGAAATTAAGTTAACTAACTTATTTTTAGAAATTTCGGAAGCTCTTCTTTTCTTGCTTGTGTAAAGTGCCATGATGGGAAGAAGGCAAGGATGTACCCATAATTTTGTTCAGTGGTGGGGTATTTTGGGGAGGGAATATTTAATTTTTTCGGGGGGGGGGTACAAAAAACTTTAAAAAACACATCAATTATTTTACAAACCATACAAAATTTCGAGTAGATCCAAACCCAGTAACCCCCTTCTGAGTATGGCCTTGGGGAGGGGTCAAGATTATTTACCTCACAAGCAAACACTTCAAAAATAGTCGATGAAAAGAATGTTAAAATTGACTGAATATTGCTTATTGTTTGTAAATACTATCTTCAGATTAAAGCCCCAATATTTGTACGTTCTCTTATTTTGTTTAAGTCTAATTAATATTCTAAATTGTCTAATTAATATACTTGGCTTATTAATCGACACTACAGCACGGCTTTTCTCAAGAGTGATTCCAGAAAAATTTCCAAAAGGAGACAATAAGAAACAAAGAAAGGAAAGGATACAATAAATGAAAAAATAGGTGTAAAAAACGAGAATTTTGTCAGCCAGTAGCAAACCATGAAAACAAAACAAGCAAATATTTAGACTAAGACCCTCAGCAAGTCGTCCTCAGTGCTCAGAAAGACACAAAAGGGATATCTTTTCTCTTCTTGTAGAATTCACTTCAAAAGGTTAGATTTTGTCTTTGTTGTTTGTCTTTTCTAAGCACCGAGGACAACTTGGCAGAGGTGCTTGTCGAAATATTTGCTTGTTTTCGTTCTCATAGATCCTCGTTTTCTCTCACCTATTTGATTTCATTTTTCATTTATTATATCTTTTCTTTTCTTTGTTTCATAAGTCATGTATAGCCAATGTGGTCTTAGAACGTATAAAGGAAGACAAGTGTTGCCAGAAGTACTGCTTTCTCCAGGATTTAAATAGAGGTATTCCACATTTTTCTCGTTTGATACGTCCTTTTAATGGCCTCCTAATCACCATGCGGTTTCCATCCCTCCCTGGTGGCAAACATGCCTTATGACACAGTGAAGATCAGACACGTCAATATTACACCACATGAGCCGAATATTTCACCAAAATTGCTTGATAAACTTTTTTTCTGATTTTGAATTATAAATATTATCAAAATATTCGTATAAATAAATCGAGAAGAATGATAGGAATGCTGTCTCGCCGGATGGGAAAAATGATGTAAGAAACAACAGAGGTTTATGATAAGAAAGCGGCACTAGTTTCTGTTTCATTTCAAAACTGTCAAAGAGAATAGACAGAAGGTCCAAGTTTTTAAAAGACGGATCTTGTCTATAGGATGAAGGCGTTTCTATTTACCTCTTCGGTTTATTTCCGGTATTTCCCCCGGAAATATTCAGTTTACTTTTGTACATCTAACCAAACATCTTGATACTTTTAACAAGGGAAACAAATTCTACGATCCCCACCATTTGGTGTTGAAACACCAAGGGTGTTCAGGAGTCATCAAAGATGGCCAAGTTTTTAAAGAATTGGATCGATGACACCCACAGGTGCAGAGCCTCAACAGGGGACAGTGACAGATTCTTTTAGGAGTGGGCTTAAACTTCAAAGAGAGTGTGATCTTTTGTATAAACATCCAAAATACCGCGTCTTCTATCAGTAATTTCTCTATAAAAAAAAAAAAAAATTGGAGGGAAGAATTATAGAGGAGGACCCTCCTATGCATCTCTTTATGCAGAGAACATTAATTACAACCATAAAAAAGTAGTTTAAGAACACTTGGGTATGTCTAAACATATTTCGGGCTGGCGAACACAAAAATAGGCACAGAGAGCAAAGAAGTTGAGAGAGTTTGTGCAACAAAAAAGATGAGTCCTTTGAATGGATTAAAAAAAAAACAAACAAGTTTTCAACTGCAAGTAATGAGCGACATTAAAACTTAACGAACATAAATTTTTCCGTATATGAAAGGGTTGTCCCTTCCTCAACGTCTCAATCTTAACACTAAAGTTTTTTTTTATTGTTTTTCTAAAGTAGAGTTGTGACAAAGAGTCAAACTTTAACGTAAAGAGCTAGGCGTTGAGGAGGGGACAACCCTTTCATATATGGAATAATTTCTGTTCGTTTTAAGTTTTAATGTCGCTCCTCACTTGCAGTTAAAAAACCTGATTTTTTTTATTTAATCCATTCAAAGGATACTGTCTTGGTCAAACTTCAGAATCTGAAGAAGCATGGCAACTATTCAAGTATGGCTTATTGCTTTCGGCTGAAAGTACTATCGGTCGTCTGAAGCCCTGAAAAAAGGTCCTGAATATCGCAGGAAACTCTTGATGTTATTGAACAACACCGCAAAGCACGCCTAGCGAAGGACATGGTTACCTACAGACGTCTAAATGGCGTAAGAAACAAATTCATACACAGAGACAGAAAGCTGTTCGCCGAGAAAAAGGCCGCCGATCTCGAGGAGGCCGCCAGAAAGGGTGACACGTGCGCTCTATACAAACACCTTCGAGATCTTAAAGATGGAAAGCCGTCCACCCTAGGCCCTGTCGCATCTAATGATGGAAATATTCTCACTAACGAGAGCGCTCAACTGTCTGCCTGGAAGGATCACTTCTCTTCAGTTCTAAACCTGGACTCTGTTAGCCAGCCCGCCCTTGGCCTTCTTCAAGTTGCATCTAGCACCCCTGAGGCCCCGTGTGAAAGAGTGCAACACCTTTCACCTCTACAGAAATCCTGACATCTCTGAAACGCCCAAGAGGTCGTCCCCCAACCAGATGGAAGGACACGACAGGTGCCTTCTTAGCCATGGCAAATATTCAGGAGGACGTCCACATCCTTGCAAGAGACCGGTCTAAATGGAGGCACCATGTAGCATCACTC
Organism: Artemia franciscana; assembly: GCF_032884065.1. NCBI lineage: Eukaryota > Metazoa > Arthropoda > Branchiopoda > Anostraca > Artemiidae > Artemia > Artemia franciscana. The sequence goes on along the minus strand of NC_088867.1, from coordinate 22,313,082 downwards.
TCGACGCCGGAAGCATGTCGGCAGGAGCATTAAGTCAAGTAAAGTAATTCAAAGGACTCATCTTTTTTGTTGCACGAACTCGCTCGCCCTCTTGGCTTTCTGTGCCTATTTTTGTGTTGGCCAGCCCCAAATCTGTTTGGACATACCCACGCGTTCTTAAACTGTTTTTTTATGATTGTAATTAATGTAATAGTGAGTAAAAACAAGAAGAATACTGACGATATTTACAACTAAATTAAGACAACAAATCGCAGCATAAGATTAGCAAAAAAAAGATAGAAAAGAGTTGCCCTAAATCCATCTGAAGATCCACAAAAAGGCCAGCACCCTCCACCGGTGTAAAATTTTACGAGAAAAAGGGTTCAGATCTTTTTTTTAATGAAACACGTCTTTTGTATTCCTTGCAACCGAGTAGAGGGATGGGTGTCCAAAATCGTACATGTATTTTTTGTTTTAGATATTCATATAAGTTCACACGATTCTTTCTCCAATAAAAACTGAAAAAATTAAACTGAACTTGAGCCAGGTGGCGGGAACATTCAATAACCTACAGAAGATCAGAAGTGATCGTGTGTAGATGGACAGCAATCAACAAAAGCTGATACAATATTTTGGCTAGAAACGGCCTTTTTTTTTGGAATGAAGAGAAAATACTGCTGTTCATCAGGTGATGTCCCTGAGGCTATAGCCACCCAGAAGCATAAATATAAATACAACGTCTTTCTCCAAAAACCTTCTTCCAAAAAGTCTTTTGGCGCATTAAACCGGACAGTTTAAGCGAAACCAAAGATTCTGCAATATCAAAAGATTCATGAGCAGCTTTTTAGTAAAATTGAGCTCTTCTCTTACTTGGTGATGGATTAATGGACCAAGTGGGACCCACAATATTACCCGGGTCAAGGTACTGCCTTCATCTGCAGCTGTAATGAAAACACGCACAAAACTCTCAAAAGCATTCTTTTACACAGGAAACAGAGGAGTAAAATGAAACACCTAAAATTCACACTCGCAAGTGATAAAACAGTGAAAACAGATACAAATAACCAAATACATATGCATGCTTAATACCGCCAATTAAATTCTACTCTTTTTTACACTAACAAATTAATTAAGATGATAAGCGGTCTTTTTAATTTGTTTTGTAGAAGGAATCCATTACCCAGAGTAATCCCTTTGGCTAAGCGGATGACAGTATCAATTTCAACCGAAAGCCGAGGAAAAGAACCCCAAATACCAGAGTCAACAGTTAGTTGATGTGGGTAGTTTGCACACCAAATGCTTAACTTTTTTTTGTCCCTACTCATAAAGATCGACGGTATTATGTTGAATGTATTTTTTACATTTTACAAACCAAAGAATTAACGTAAGTTGGAGGGGGTTGGTCAAACTAGTCATAAAAACAAAACACAGACAACTTTCTACTTGCTAATTATTCAGAACACGCTTAAGTTCTTGATTTAAATGCAAGATCTAAGAAAACCGGTTTTATAGCCCTAACAAAAGTGACAGGTGACAGAACGTATTAAACTTGCATAATTTGGACTATAAATTTATGCATTAGGGGGATGGGGTAAAGAATAGCATAGCAGGGTCTGTATGTAAAATGTGTTAGCTACAGTTATCCTGCATATTATGAAATTATAATTGTGTTCGAACTTTGCGCTGTCCAAATACTTTATCCCACCCCTATTATAGAAGTCCAATGTTTTTCTCACCCGCCACTTTTTTTCGTGGCCATGATATATATATATATATATGTATATATATATATATATATATATATATATATATATATATATATATATATATATATATATATATATATATATATATATATATATATATATATCATGAAAAGAGAAATCACCAATGCTACAGCACAAACACAAAAAAAAAAAAAAAAAAAAAAAAAAAAAAAAAAAAAAAGAGACAGAAGGAGAAAAGGAAGACTGTTTTCCTAAATTAGTGATTAATATAGACCAGCACTTGAATGAGGCCTTAACCCTACTCATCCATACAATCACATAGGTCAAACAGTATAGCCACACACAATCAACCATAAAGAATAATCCATGGACAGGCAGTCATGTCGTCAATAAGTATAAGTCGTCATTTACCGAACAATAGAAAAAATAATATAGACAAATAATTCAGAGGCAACACCCAACATAAGGGCTCATCAGGAGAATACACTGGTCTATATAGGGTTTCGCCACTCTAAATTCTCTACCCAGCACAGTGTTGTGGCTACCACAGAATATCCATGGCATCCCCGCGTCAGGTATCACCCCCAAAATACATGCCTATGAAAAAAAACAGCAAATGTAAAACAACCAAGTAAAACCAAAACAAGCTTATCCTGTTAATATATCCCTATATATATATATATATATATATATATATATATATATATATATATATATATATATATATATATATATATATATATATATATATATATATATATATATCTATCTATATATATAAAAATAAGTTGTCTGTCTGTGGATGTGTGGATGTGTCAGGTGACGTCACCTGAAAAAACTGGATCAGGTGACGTCAAAACTGAAAAAACTAAAAAAAGGCAAAAACTACAAAAAAAACTAAAAACTAATAAAAAAAATAAAAAAGCTAAAAAACTAAAAAAACTATAAAGGTAAAAACCAATAAAAAACTAAAAAAAAAACTGAAAAAACTAAAAAAAGGCAAAAACTACAAAAAAAAACTAAAAACTAATAAAAAAAGTAAAAAAGCTAAAAAACTAAAAAAACTAAAAAAACTAAAAAAAGGTAAAAAACTAAAAAAAATAAAAAATAAAAAAAAACTAAAAAAAAGGAAAAAACTGAAAAATAAGCTAAAATAAAGGTAAAAACCAATAAAAAACTAAAAAGAAAAAAAGGAAAAAACTAATAAATGACGACACTCAAAGAGAAAGCGACCAGGACAAAAGGAATGTTCGATTAGCAATCAACAAAGCACCGGGACACAGGGAGTATAAATGACGACCAGGACATAAGTAAAAAAAAAAACTATCTATATATATAAAAATAAGTTGTCAAACTAAAAAAAGGCAAAAACTACAAAAAAAACTAAAAACTAATAAAAAAGCTAAAAAACTAAAAAAACTAAAAAAAAGGCAAAAACTACAAAAAAAACTAAAAACTAATAAAAAAAATAAAAAAGCTAAAAAACTAAAAAAAACTAAAAAAACTAAAAAAAGGTAAAAAACTAAAAAAACTAAAAACTAAAAAAAACTAAAAAAAAGGAAAAAACTGAAAAATAAGCTAAAATAAAGGTAAAAACCAATAAAAAACTAAAAAAAAACTGAAAAAACTAAAAAAAGGCAAAAACTACAAAAAAACTAAAAACTAATAAAAAAAGGAAAAAACTGAAAAATAAGCTAACATAAAGGTAAAAACCAATAAAAAACTAAAAAGAAAAAAAGGAAAAAACTAAAAAAAATTTTCATCTAAAAAACTAAAAAAAACTAAAAAAGGTAAAAACTAAAAGAACTAAAAAAGAAAAAAATAAATGACGACACTCAAAGAGAAAGCGACCAGGACAAAAGGAATGTTCGATTAGCAATCAACAAAGCACCGGGACATAGGGAGTATAAATGACGACCAGGACATAAGTAAAAAAAAAAATTAACAAAACTAAAAAGAAGGTAAAAACTACAAAAAAACTAAAAAGAAAAAAAAACTAAAAACTAATAAAAAAACTAAAAAATCTAAAAATCTAAATAAACTAAAAAAGAAAAAAAAAGGAAAAAAATAAAGGAGAAAAACAAAACTAAAAAACGAATGTATATACAGACCGGTACACCGGGATACAAATGACGACCGGGACAGAGGGAATATAAATGACGACCGGGACACAGGGACACAACTACAACGGGGACACCGGAGGAAACAGGGGGATGTAAATGACGACCGGGACACCGGGACAGGGAATGGTCGATTAGCAATCACCATCAACAAAGCTCAAGGGCAATCATTAGAATCATGAGGTATAGATCTGAATACAGATTGTTTTCCCATGGACCATTATATGTTGCATGTTCAAGAGTCGGTAAACCTGACAATCTATTTATATGCAAAGACAATGGGACAGCAAAGAATGTTGTATATTCGCAAGTTTTACGTAGTTAAAACCATATATATATATATCTATCTATATTCACAGGTGGGACATAGGGACACAACTACAATGGCGCGTAACTATTATGGCGCGTAACGACTTACGCGCGCGGGGGGGCTTGGGGGGGGCGCGAAGCGCCCCCACCAACTAGGTGTTGGGGTGGCGCGAAGCGCCACCCCAACAGCTAGTATATATATATATATATATTTGTTTTGGCATCACAAACCTTAAAACAAAACAAAAATACTGATAAATCTTACCCCGAGAGCCCACAATATGGTACTCAATTACTTATTTAACCCCCCCTCCCCCTCCAAAAAAAAGAGAAAAAACAAGCAAAAAATAACTAAAATTCTAACTTAGTAAAAAGCATTTCTTTTATTTCTCTTTTAAAAAAAAAGAAGAAATATCAGTATTATTTTTAGAAGTCTGATCTAGATGATTGAACTTCTAATCCCCCCCCCAGGAAGCATAGAAAACGTCAACCGGGTCGAAAGAATCAATGGAATACTAATCTCTCCAGAAGATCGAGTGTTATAATTGTGGATCGTGGATATCAAATAACTAAACTTCGAAACATGAAAGATTTGTACCATGATGTAGCCTAAAAATAAACAAAAATGTGTTTAAGATTCGTAGTCCAGAAGCTGGTAGTATTCTTTTTCGCTCGTAGACGTCCCGACTGACTTCCGGTGTTGTAGGCCACCCAACGAACGAACAGCAGTATTTTGAAGAACTCGTAGGGGCCGGAAAACGGAAGCAAATGTACCAGCGGAAGCCGAACCAAGAGAAGCCAAACGCTACTACAATATAGAATATATGGATGGACAAGGGGAAAACAAAGGAGGTGTAGGACGTATTTAGGGAAAAAGTGCCAAAGTTTCTTCATTATACCTAGGTTAGGAGACAATATTTTACTCACAGACAGGTTTAATGAAACTGATTTTCTCAGGTCTCACGTTCAGATCAAGAACTTGAGTGTGTTCTGAATAATTAAAAATTACCACAACTTGTGCTAAAATAATAGTGGGCGATTAAGGGGAGAAATAGATTGAGCAGGTAGGAGCCAGACGTATCTGACACGTTTGTGAAAATGACATTAACATTACATACTGAAAGGGTTTTCGTCCGGATCTTTATCCACTAGGTGTTATATTTTTAGTTCCAACCATTTTTAGTTTTCTGCTTTTTAGCTGCTGTTCTTTTACTCTATTTTTTTTCCTGCTTCCAGAGAACTCGTGACTTAAAAAAAAAAATTGAAATTTTCGTGTTTTTTTAAGAAATGCTGAATCTTGCGGAAATAGACTATTAAAAAGACGCTTCAAATATATCTTGCCTTGTATGCTAAATGAACGTTTCATATAGTTTATGAAAAAAAGCATCAGCAAATTCTTAAAACAGTAAAACAAGATTGGCAGAAACAATTCAAATAATCCAGATAAAATACAAACTCACAATCTCTACTTTTTGGTTTTTGAGCAAATTGCATAACACGGGTTCAACTTCAATGGGTTTAGTCACAAATAAGAACATGAACCTCACATAATCAAAATGCTCAGTCCAATCCTGGACGTCAAAAACCACAGTAATAACATTTTAAACACAATATGTAAAGTATTTAGGGCATACAATATGTAGGGCATGCTTCTACTTTTAGATACAACCTTACCTCTCATTTTTGAAAAAAAAAAATTACCAAGGTCCTTCCTACTCCTACCCAAAGGGTAAACCACTCAACAACAAAAAATAGATTAACACACGAATTTTAATTCCAAATTTCCTATAGGCTAACTCTAGTATTTAGAAATTCACCTTGTTATGTTTAGTTTATTCTTAAATTATTTATTTACCACACCTTAATCAACAATTCATTTGTAAATCTAACAAATAATTGTTTACCGTTTTATTAAACGACACAAGGGAGCTCTTATCTCTGAGCTCTTCTGGGACGGAATTCCACACGTTTGCACATATTATATTTGGAGCAAAATCTCATCGTGCGGTCAGGGTTTTGGGTATATGTAAGTTTGATGAGGATCGGGTATGAAAATTATGCTGGTCCAAGACAGGTGAAATAATGTATTAAATGAATCAGTTAGCTTGCCGGCTATGAACTTAACCAAAAAAGTCAGGCATTACAGTTAAAGGAAGCATTCCAGTGACAAATACTCTTCATTTCTTCCAATTATTATCAGACATCTTTTGTGAATCGAGTTCAGTTTTGCAGGTGAGAATTGAAGGTCAATTGCAAGGTCAACATAACTATTGTAAATGGGACTTTATAAGAGCGTTATACAGGAAAGCAATGTTTGCTTTCCAATTCTAGTCCCAATTCTATTGCTTGGAGGTGATGCAGGAGTGACATGTTCTTATCAAAGAAAACTCGCATGTATTTTAAGAAACACTTTTCCGGTCCACTAATCAGACCTCAGGTTGTTTGGATAACACATCTCCAGATGGACAATCCCAACCCGGGACAAAAACAAAACACAAGATGTTTCCACATTGAAAAAAAAAGCCGTTTTTCAATGTTTCTTTTGCAGCAACCGAGCCTAGTATCATTGACAAAAGCTACGAGCTCATTATTGTCTTCTTCGAGTTGAAGAAAATTTTCATCACATCTAAGTTTAAAGCAGAGAATATTTGTGTGTGCCAGGTTCAGTACTGGATATAGATCATTAACACGGATCAGAAACAGCACTGTCCTAATGATGAACCCTGAGATCGGAGTTGACAAGTATAACACTTCCTGAATTTTTCCAAAATAAATCTTGCGGTCCTCCAGGTATGATCTGAACCAATCCATGCTTCCCCTCTTATCCCTGGACGCTTCAGTTTTACAAGAAATTAATGGTACATACTAGAAACTTCTTCACTGCAGGTAGTAGGCTAAAATCCAAAGCTTTATTTATCCATAATTTCAAGGCTGTTAGTGCATCACGAGCGTATTGCCTTGGTCTAAACCTAAACTAGGATTTATTAAGAAACCCTTTCCGTTCTAGAAACAGGAATAGCTGCTATTGTATACCTTTTTCAAAAACTTCTGAAAAACTCAAGTAATGGAAATAGGAATGCTATTAGCTGGATCAACCCAAGAACCTCCTTTATGCAGTGGAATTATTCTAGCTTTCTTTTGTGGTTCGAAGTCCGTGTCCTTTTGGATGGACAAATCTATCAAACAATTACGAGGTTCCATGATTGATACACAACTACTTTTTAATAGTCTTAGATTTCGTGTGATCAAAAAAATTTCAGGTGGAGGGACCGGTGCGAGCACCATTGACTTAGAGCAAGCCGAACCGAAGAAATCTTTATAACTCTTAGTATGATTTTCAACTGAATGTACTGGTTTTAGCCAGGCTCTGCAAAAATGTTCCCAACGCATTTACAACATTTTCTGTTTCTGTTACAGTTTCGCCATCCACAGCTAAATTAGATGGAAGCTCTTGATGAGTGATAGATGACGCAAATTAATAGACTAATCAAAAATTTACCGAACTCTGTACGACAAAAGCGAAGAACAACAAAAAATTAAGAAAAAGGCAATGCTAAACGAGGATGATTTTCAGCCAGTTAATAAAACGAAAATACAAAGCAGATATTTAAACAAAGACGTCAACAAAGCCGTCCTTATTGCAAAGAAAAAAAAAACCCTTTGAAGTAACCTCTAGGATGATGACGACTCAATGGATGTGTTTGCCGTAGTGGCGGTTCTGACTTCTCTTGTGCCTGGGGCAAAATCTTGATAAGTGCACCCCCCCCAATTCAAATTCCTTTTTATGCTCTTTCCAGATAAACTAATCAATTCAACTGCAGATAAATCCCTCCCTCTTTTTCTTTATTGTCCCATGTATAACCCGGTAAAATTCTAGCTGATTAACATCTTGCTACCTTGGAAAGTTGTTGGGTTAAGGAATTGAATCTTTCAGGAATAGGTCTAGAGAAAAAAGTGCATCCCGGAAAAGTATTTTGAGGTCCCTAACTATACCCTCTCCCCCTCCTCTATATAATATAGCTATTTGTGCATTACAGCTTGTATTTCGGTCAAATTTGATCCTAATAGGCCTAGTATAGGCCTATTTTTCCATTACTTCAATCTAGTCATATGATAGGCCTAGATCCTATATTAAACCAGTTGTCTTCTCAGTCTGGAATTTATATGTGTGACTGACTGCATAATTTACTAAAATATTACTTAAAATAACTTTAAAAAACGAACGGAAATAAAAGAAAACACCATAGCCTGATTAGCAGAAATATTCTGGATAATAGGAACGAAAAAATTGAATGTTTAAGTTTTTTTTTAGTTTTTATTTATTCCTTGTGCTATAAAGGGGACCATCAGGAAGGGGGGGGGGCACTTTCAAGCAAATTGGCTGAAAAAACTCATTCATTGTTTATTTGCAAAGAAAGAACATAAAAAGAGGAATTGGGTGGTGTGCCCACCTTCTCCGAATACCAGTTATGGAATTTCGAATACATTAACAACCCCTCTCCTACGGCATTGTCCTAACATCCAGAATGATCATTCTACCAATTTACTATCCACATATCTATTTGGCATTTATGTAGTTACACGTTAATATTACGTTTCCACCATTCACAAACTGTAAAAATTGCCTTTCTAAAACTTGCAGTACAATCAAACAAAAAAAGCTTATTAACAATACCTTATTCCAAATAGAAAACAATTCGAAAGCAACAAATATCCATTTTCATTCAAAGAAAAAGACAGAACCCATCTTCTCACGTTGGATTCAAAATACAAACTGAATTCCAAACGAATGAAATTTATTCTGCTTGAATAAGAATCTTCACACAGCAAACCATCTCTTTCGCCAAAACTCGTATAAACATCGTTCTGTCTATACGGGAATAAATTCATAAACATAAACACATGCTCCTTTCTGCGGTGCCAGCAGAAATTTTACAAGAGGGGGGGGGAGGCTTTCAAAATTCATGGGTGGGGACAAAGGTTTCCTATAATTTAATGATTGTTTATCAAACATGATTAACTGTATACAAAAAATCAGCACTCTTTACAAGTGCTAAAAATAAACCGGAGTTTTGCGCATATTGGTGCCTATATCTAAAAATACATTTTTTTAATATTTCCTTGGAAAATACCATTTTTTGATATCCTCGTCGATAAGAAATTATGTAACGTAGCTTCGAAAAATAGACACCCCCTCCCGATATTTTCGTTAATTGGCAACACTACTTGAGCTGAATTAAACCACGAGAAAAAAAGAAAACGCTATTACAGTTTGATACAATATATAGGCCTATTTCACGTGTACGTCCATGCTTACAGTCAGGGGCGTAGCTGCCCCCTCCCCTCTTACCCCCTCAAACGACGCCACTGCTTACAGTAAGGCGAAAAGGCTATGAAATAATGATGATTTGAACAGGAAGTGTGTTAATCATTGTGATAGGATTCCAAAATTGAGCTATTTTTGGGTGTATTTTGTGTGCTAAAAGAGACAGGAACGAGGGACTATGTTCAGTTAGTTATTATTCTAAAAAATAATATTAATAGTTAAACCGAAAGTAAGGCTTCAAAATATTAGTTGTAAATAAACACTTAAAAGTACCTGGCGCCACGAATTAAGGAATAATAATAAAAATGCTATCCGTTTGGAAAAAAAAATCAATACATTAGTTTCCAAGGCTTTTAAATGCCATTTTATTGTCAGGTAAATTCGTATCGTATAGTCAATCTAGAGAAAATGGGAATTGGCAATTGGTGCGAAAATGAACTTTTCTACAATCCTATCCTGTGCTTTGTACAGAAAAATCTTGCAAAAGGAGTTTCGCCCGATACGATAAAAGAGTACTTGGCCGATTTCTTCGAGTCTTCTTCTCTTGGTGAGACCCGTAAGTTGCTTTTTTTTAATCTTTTTCCGAATGAAGTCCCATCGAAGCGCGTAGGAGCCAATGCTGCTTTAAACTGTGCTTCGGACATTATTTCTTCGCTTGTAAAGTGCGATTCCCAGAACATAAAGCTTCCGGACTTTGTTATCAAATGTCCCAGCGAAGTGCCAATGATCCCTGTCGATGCCTTCAGTACCCTCAGTGCCAAGGTGAATTCTTGCCTTGAACAGCTGCGTGATATTGCGTCCAAGGTTACAGAGGGACAGTCTAAGCTTGTAGCCCCTACTCAAAATAAGAAAAAACCATCCTACGCTGTCGTTGTAAGAAACCCACCCCCGGAGCTCAGCGACCCTATCCTTCGCATGAAGAAGCTCGAAACGTTGGATGGTCACGACGGAATCATAAGTCTAAAATCTAAGCCGCATAGCAAAAGCTGGGTTGTGATGGTACGCGATAAGCGCTCAGCCGACTCGCTTGCTGAAGCTGTTACTAGCTCCATCCCTAACGTTGGAGCCAGAGTGATTGATAAAAAGCCTTTAGCTGTGGTCCGGGATATACCCCATAATTATTCAAGAGCTGATTTGGAGGCCTCAGTGGAAGGACTTATTAGTGCTAGTCAAATCGGCGACTCTCGTACTTTTCACCTCGAGTTTGTCGACAAAACCGCTCTGAATGCGGTTCTGGAGTCGGGAATCCGTATTGGATATGAAATTTTTCGCGCTAAGCCCTTTCAATCCATTCCGCGTCGATGCTTTCGCTGTCAAAGTACTGATCACCTGATTGGAGCTTGTCCCAGCTCACCAGCACATCCCAAGTGTTCCAGATGTTCTGGCCCTCATGTGAATTCCAAGGAAAACCCTTGCCAAGGCTCACCAAAATGTGCAAATTGCACTATGGAACACGTAAGTTTTAGCCTGAAATGCAAAGTTCTCCGATCGGCTCTCAACAATGCTAATAAATGAATGCTCAAACTCCGTTTAGCTTTGTTTCCCTTAATATTAATGGTACAAAAGACAAGGATCTACTGATAAGTGAGCTACTTGAAAATGATATTGTGTTTCTACAGGAGCACCTTCTCTCTAAAGTGAATGTTGATAGCCTAAAGCGTTCTCGGACCCATTATACCTTCTTGAGAGCCGCCCAAAAAACCCGTGGAAGACCATCAGGAGGTCTGGCCATCTATTTCAGACACAAGACTCAGCCGATATTATTGCAAAGCGACGCTAACATCTTAGCGATAAAATGTGGTGATACCGCATTTATAAACATTTATTTCCCCTGTAATAAAAAGACTGTGCAGTCATTGTCTAGTTTTTCACAAGCATGTAATCGCCTACGAACACTACTTAGCGACCTTTCAAAACAAAATACCAAATGGGTTCTCGCCGGTGACATGAACACTGACTTATTATCTAATTCCGACCGATCTGAAATCTTTCTCGATTCACTACCTGGAGGATTCCATCTTGCTGATAAAGATCTTCTATTTACTTATATTCACAATCGTGGTGGTCTTACTTCCAACCTTGATCATGTAATTGTGTCAGATTCAACTCTACTTTCATCAATAGTTCATGTGGAAGACTCTAAAATCGACGACGATCATTTACCAATCACGTGCCAACTATCTTGCTCCATGGCGACCTCTGTGCAACGTAACTCTCCCAAGTGGTTCTCAAAGTTATTTTGGGAAAATACCAATGTTCCACTTTATGTATTGACATTGTCCCAGTTATTATCATCTATTAAAGTGCCTTTACACTTATTGCAAACATCTGTATCTACAACTTCAACGCGGATAGATATCAACTCGTATTATCAGCAAATAGTGTTCTGTCTAAAGTCTGCCGCTAAAACAGTTGTACCCTCCGAGTGCGTGCGAACGGGTACTCGCAATCCCTTTTGGAAAGTTGATCCTAAAGTGAAGATAGCTAAACAAAAAGCTAAGTTCTGGCTCCGTATGTGGATAGCCTGTAATCGTCCTTCTTCTGGTTCAGTACATCAAATAAAACAGAAAACCAAACGAGAGTACAAATATTCCCTGCGTAGAGCGAGACTAAATGCCTGGGATGGTCCTTGAGACAAGAAATCCTGGGATCGTGTTATAAACAGTGTTAAGTGTTCACCTCCAATTAATTCGTCTCTTCGGCTATGTGACTTCGTTTCTCATTATAAAAATATTTTGCTTTCGTTTAATATTAATCTCCAAAATCATTTTACAAAGCTTGTAAACTCAATCCTCCCAATTCGTATCAACCAATTTCAAGTGTTGTCGGTGGAATCTGGTGTTATACTCCGAGCTCTTATGCAAGTGAATAAGTCTGAGTCTCTCGATAGTGATGGTCTTTGCTTCAAGTTTTTTGCTTATGATTGTCCTGAACTGCTGAAGCATTTGCAATTATTGTTTCAGATGTGTTTGGCACAGTCCGTTGTGCCAGATAGTTTTTTGTCCGGTTGTATATCTCCCATAGTCAAGAGGGGTAAGGACCCCAGTGCTTGCTCTAATTATCGTCCTATCACTGTGTCTTGTTTTGTTAGTAAGCTATTTGAATATGTATTGCTACCGGCCATTAACTCCAAGTGCAATTTTACACCCTTCCAGCTTGGTTTTAGAAAAGATATGGGCTGTTTTCAAGCTCACCATATTGTGGGTCGGCTAATGAAACAAGCTGTTGCTCAAAAAAGTCCCCTGTATTGTTTGACTGTTAACATATCTAGTGCTTTTGATAATGTAATTCATTCAAATGCTTTGTTTTCTCTAGCAGCCTCGGGTGTTAACCTTTCTATTGTTTCCGTGCTTAAGTATTGGTATGCTAATTCTTCAGTTAGGGTGAAGTGGAATGGTACGGTAGGGGAGTATATTCCTGTTAAAAAAGGCGTTAGGCAAGGTGCCGTGTTATCCCCGAGCATTTTTAAATGTGTTTTAGCTTCGTGTCTCCAACGTCTTCAACCGTCAATTTTTTACAATGATAATTTAGGCATTAGTCACGTTGCATATGCTGATGATGTTCTGCTTCTTAGCCGGACAAAAAATAGCCTAATTACCAACTTCTACCGGCTTTCAGCCGCACTATCCACAGTAGGCCTTTCAGTTAATGCCTCCAAATGTGAGTTTTTGTGTTTTGGGAGTCCTCCACCAGCATCACCTCTTTGCTTGCGTTCTTCAACTATACCATGTTCAGCAAGTATTAAATGGTTGGGTCTCTCTTTTTCCGCGTCACTTTCGTCTACTTGCTCCGCTATTACGTCCAGCGTGCTGAAAAGTATGCGGGTTGGATACGCGAAAATTTCACCAAATCGTGGTCGGTATAACCGAAATCGACTATGCCGTCTTTATTCTAGTTTTTGTGCCCCTGCTGTTTTTTATCTTTCTGGTTTTGCTTTCCTCCTTCGCAAGAAGGATACAAAGAAAATACGCTCAGGATATTTTAAGTATTGCAAGTATTTGCTGCGTCTGCCTCGGTGGTATCGGAATCATACAGTCGTCTCTAAATTTGACATCGTTGATGCGCCCTCGCGACTGAAACATTTATCTAAAGATATATGTTTTAAAACTCGGCAAATGGTCGGTGTTTTTTACCCTCTTTGGCCATTTTTTGATTGGAGGTAATTTATTTATGTTGTATGTCGTTATGGTGCTATGTTATTTATGTTATTATGTTTTTTGTCTTGTTTTTTCTTTTTTTGTGTGTTTACTCCACAGTTTAATGTACTTTGTGGGTTATAAATAAATTATTATTATTATTATTATGCAAGTTAGTATTGGCAAGAGTTCGTTTTTTATTGCAATAATCCCTTATGTAAAATTCTTTACTGGGTTTCAGGTATATTCGATGACACGATGAATCCAATGATATCCGATGAATCTGTTAACGTAAGCTACAACAGTGGTATAGTAAAGTGGAGTTTTTGGTAAAGAAATGGTTCGATTTTAAAATCTAATTTGTTTTTAATTACAAATGGTACTAGATATTGCAATTTCCATCAAAATGAGCTATTAAACAGCTATCTACGATGTTCCAGTGCCCCGCTATCTGAGAAAAAGAAGAAGAAGAAAAACAAATGCCATATATGCAGAATATCCTGTTTGGAGCCATTTTTTTCATTTTCAAGCCAGTATATTTCCTTATTGTTCAAGCCAAGGTACAGTAAGTTTCCTGTATAGGGTTTTTGGACAAGACGTTTCTAATAGCATACTTAGTTCTTTATCTGATTCTATTTTTAGGAGTTATGGACTATTTTATTTTTTACTATAGGGCGTGATCGTCTCTTGCTAAGTTGCAGGCTACCGCCGCAACCCAGATTATGATGAACGAAATCGATCCTTTATGTAATTAAATAAAAAAAAAACAAATTTTTTCAACTGAAAGTAAGGAGCGACATTAAAACTTAAAACGAACAGAAATTGCTTCGTATATGAAAGGGGCTGCTTCCTCATCAATGCCCCACTCTTTACGCTAAAGTTTGACTCTTTCTCTCAACTCTTCTTTTTAAAACAGTAAAAAACTGTATATTTCATCGAACTGTCGACTGTTCTATAGAAAAATACAGTTTTGGGTAAAAAAATGTTTTATTTTAAAGACTATTTTTTTTTTTAAATAAAAAGGCACTAGATATGGAAATTTCCTTTAAAATGACTCTGTGCGATGTTCCGGTGCCAAGCTAGCTGCAGGAAAAAAGATGCCGTATCTGAAAAATACCATGGTCTCAGCCCCTTTTCTTGATTTTCATGCCAATATATTTCCCTTGTTGTTCAAGCCAAGGGACGGTAAGTTTCCTATATAGGGGTTTCGGACAAGGTGGTTCTAATATTGTACTTCGTTTTTTTTTTCTGATTCTAGTTTAAGAGTTGTAGACTATTTCAGTTTTACTATGGGGCGTGATCGTCTCTTACTTGGTTGCTAGCTACCGCTGCAACCCGGAAAATGGGATAATTGTATAACATCCAGTGGTACGATTTTCATTAAGATCACCGAATTTTTTGAGGATGTTTTTGAAAAGCAGGCGAATTTTGAGACTTAAACTTAATAGGTAAACTTAATAGGCTTTATATATATGAAGTATTGTTTTTAAGCTTCGATTTCTATTGGGACGAGTCGCTCCTTGCTTACAGTTTGTTACAACAAATTGTTCGAAAGTCCTACGATTATTTCTTTTTTCCTTTCACTCGGGGCACTAAGTTTCCCACATCTGATTCAAGATTTCGTGTAGAGATTTCATTATTACTGTGGCACCATAATTCAATATTCAGGCTGTAGGCTGGCACCTCTGGCAACTTTTAATTTTTAGTTTTTGTTGGGATTTTGGTCTCCAGCATTTAAAGGGGTTTGGCATTGATATCTAGGTCAAATAGTGTCAATCCAAGCGGAGGCTGTGTATGACTAACAGGGGTAGGAAAAATAGTATTTTGTTAAGGTGTTCCCTCCATCTGTTAATAATTTTCTTCTTTCCATGTAAGTTGTTCACCCGCTTTGCTTTCGGCAGCACAAATATGTCTTCTAAGGTCACCAACGACCTCCTTTGTTTTTTGATACACTGTTCTATTATCACCTTTGCTGGCAGGTGTCCCAGCTTCGGTTGGATTTGTCTCCAAAAAGCAGGGTATGTCATTTCCTGCGGACCACTCTAGTGCTTCGTGGGTTTGTTTATCCTGGGCCTTAAAGTGATCTGTATATGGAGGGTGAAATTCTAGCTGGATCTCAATTTCTTTCCTGTCTTATATGAGTTTCCTGGAGACATCTCTAATCCACTGTTTACTAATCCACTGTTCACTCTTCTTTTTTGTGCTACAAATTAACTCTTCAGCGCCTCTGCTTACAGAACCCCCCACTTTGCATTACTTCTCATCAACTGAGATAAATGTTTCATCATCTGCTTGACTTGCAAATTTGTTAGAAAGGGCAACATAGTATGTTTGCTGTACTTGTTTACCACGGAACTTCTGAATGTCAAACGCATTCATAGTCTTTCAGACTTGGAGGCAATCTTTAGTTTTAATATTAAACTATTATTCACTAGTTGGTAAGCAGAGTAAGAATCAGCCCTACGAAAAAATAAATCTGATTCCGTGATGTCCTGTCAGGTGAAGTCTATGTATCTTTATATGTATCGCGGTACGGGAACCTCTACCACCAGTTAGGTCAAGGTTGGCATAGAGGTCAATTAAACTGAGTTGATTAGATCATTTTATGAACAATAGAATACATTTTCATGGAATCATCAGCCTCATTCATTGGGGCATATACAGCAATGATTATGGAATTCGACTGGGAATTAACAAAACGAGCTCTGAGCATTTTGAGCATTAAGGCAACCCAAGCTTCACGCCTCCTCTCCTTTCGAGAGTATAAGAGTTAAATCCGTCGGCGTGTATGTATCCAGAAATTGGAAGTTCAGCTTCCGACAGAGCCGCTTTTTGAAGATTTTCTAAGAAATTGAACATTCTTAAAGGAATCAGAACAAGTTTGGGGGCGGCCTGTGGTCATCTTATGTCAATTCAATTCAGATCTGGACAAAAAAAGAACAAGTTGGAAGTAGTCGTGATAGGAATGGCATACTAAGGAATTTAGCCTCCTTCTTTGTAATGTTAGCCTCAAATTCGAGATAAATAAGCCCAGAAAGTTTAAAAAACCGATTCCCGAGGAAATCAAACAACATCCACGGTGTGATTATGTAGCGATCTTAATGATTTTAATGATTATAAATTCAATCCCTTGCTATTCTCAGAATTATCATGAGTTGAAAGGAATACAGCATATTAACCTGATCTATATAATTTACTTTCAATTCCCGTGCGAGTAGGAGGCAATATGAATAACCGTATTAATATTCGTCGTGGAGTTAAACAAGGTTCAGTGCAAAGCCCTGTGATTTTTAATAATGCTATTCGTTCGGCTACTCGCCATTTACCGCCATATCTAATTGAGCCATATGTAGATGCAAGTCATTTGTCATATACGGATGATGCTCTTCTTCTGTCTGATGACCTCCAAGGATTACAGAAGGCTGTAGACAGTGTTTGCACTGCCTTGGACGGTTTCGGACTTTCAGTTGCCAGTTCTAAAACAGAATTGCTTGTTTTCGGTTCGGGTTCCCAACAATCCCCAAATGCAGCTATTCAAGTTTCTCCTATTACTGTATTTGCATCTTCTTCACTCAAGTATCTTGATCTCCCATTTGGGAGCTCTATTAAAGCAACTAGAACACTTATTATAAACTCGCTGAAGGAAAAACTGAGAAAATCCTATGGGTTGCTTGCTAGGGTAAAAGGCCAGTTTGATAAACGAACACTGGGTCGGCTATACAATTCATTTTATGCACCGCATGTACTTTTCTTAATATCAGTGTGGCGATTATTTTCTCAAAGTGAGCGTAAACAGATCCATTCAGCATTTTTTCGGTTTTGCAAATATTTTCTATGTATACCCATTTGGATGCGAAACAGTTACATTTCTAGGTGCTATGGAATGTTCGAAATATGTGAAAAAATGGATATCCTCGCCACCAAATTCCGAGAGCGCTGCGACAGAGCTGTTGATTTTCCTATTCCGTGCATTCTGAACTAAACATATATCACTAGTTTTCGACCTATAGTTCATATTTTTTTTCTTTTTGTGTTGTTACGTGAGTGTTTTTTTTTTGCTTTTCTTTTTTTTTTCTCATTAACTCCTCTATGATGCATTTTTTGTACAGAGGGTGTCAATAAATTATCAATATTATTGTTATTATTAAAAGCCAATGTGTTGAATCAGTAATAGTCATGAAAAACAGACGAGGAACCATCTAAATCGGAGTTCGTAGTGACAAAACCTACTTCCAATGAGAACGCACCTTGGTGCATGGGGGTGCTGTTCAAAGCTATATTGGACCGTCAGATACCAAGCCAGGGCTTCAAAGTCCTTATATAGCATCATAAACGTATCATGCATATCAGTAAAAATGAATGTTCAAAATATATACATCTTCTTGTAAAGCAACATGTTGCTACATGACTCGACGTTAATTTTGAACTATACATAATGTATAGCCAAATACAGTCGTATCAATCGCAGGGGGGGGGGGGTGTCAAGTGGGACACTTGTCATCACACTTCTAGGTTTTCTACCCCTTTTCCCTGTATTTAAAGGCGTTTTTTGTATTTTCATAAGAAATAAGTTTTTTGGGTATTTTCATTGAAAAAACAGCAGTATTGCCTCACCCTGGATTTCCAAAAATACTTTTGGAACCATTCCCCTGATGTGTTTCTGAATTGAGGTCACTGGATAAATGTAAGTATTTATTTCAGAATATACACCAAACCTTTATTTACTACAAGATTTGAGTTAGGTTATGTTAGAACTTACCGATAAAAAAAAAAAAAAAAATCGGTAGGGTTTTGGCCAAAGCATGGCAGATTATAAAATTGATTACTAACATTCTCTACGGAACCTAACTAAATCTAACCTTTTATTTACTACAAAACTTCGTTACTTCACATTACAAACTACCAGAGGAAGCGAATTACCACAAAAGCGCGAACCCTTTTTTGTAATAACCATCATTGTCATTTCGTCATCCACAAGGTTCTCACCTAAAACCCAAGTTTTTCTTTTTTCCGGAAATCATTGTGGTTTTAGTAGCAGTTAGATAATGAGAAAAGAAGTTTACTTATAAGAGAAGGGAGTTGTGAGCCCTTCAAGGGAATTGTCACTCAGTACCTTGTCAATCCTTTGAGAGGGAATATTTATGTCGATCGGAAAAATTGGCTCACCCTTCTTAGAGACGATGAACTTTGATCCAGTATTATGACAGGTTTAGGAGCTAAGTCGACCAGTACGAGTATGAATGACAAGTTTAACAGATTTTCAGGGAATGGAAAAAATGTAAGGATAAAACTATCGAGTCTAAATGCAAATTTACTATTAATTCATTATAGAATCCAGTTGGACGACTTCAAGGTCGCCAAAAAAGGGGGGCAACCAAGACAATCAACCGAACACTGGAACCGAAATATATTTTTAAGGCGAACGCGTGATAAATTTGCTAGTGCACATAATATTTTTTTCGAGGTGACACCGAGGTTCATTATACTCCCGGCACCACTAACTGTAGGATCGGCCCTAAGTGGCTTGGCTACACCTATGGTCGCATGGGATAGCTATTAAGCGGGACGACCTGTTATCCAATTTTTAGCCCAGATTATCAACACTTTTAATTGAAGTATCAAGAACATCAAAGTAAAAAAAAAAAAAAAATTACCCCCCGGACCTGACCCATGTAAAGCCTTTCTTTACTACAAAATTGATGTGATGCGAATTTGATATAATTTGCCAGTGAATAGATGTGATGGCAATAAACAAAACACATCAAATGTGTTTTGAGCCCCCTCCCTCGACTATTTTCGCTGATTCCCAACAACAACTATATCTTCAAAGTAAAGCTATATCCTCCTAAGCTGTTTGGCGCCGTGTGTTTTTAGATTATTTGCACCTACATTTGTCTTTTTTTTAAGTTTTACCGTATACGGTGGTTAGTTTTATAGTGTTTTATAACGCAAAGTTGTGTCTCAGCAGTCATCCTTAAAAAATTGAGACAAAAAGTCAGAGCTTAGCGTGAAGAGCGGGGGCTCATGAGGGGGCGGCCACTAAATCACATGAAGTTTTATAATGATTTGAAAGTTCTTCTCATTCATGTCAGAGGTCCTTGTGTTTAAGAAGTAGTTTTTAAAGAATTGAAATAAAAAGTCAAACTTTTGTTTAAAGAGCGGGGGGGGGGGGGGCTCAGAAGGGAGCAGCCCCCCCCCCGCTCTTATACAGAATAATTTCTGTTAATTTACAAGTTTCAAATTCGCTCCTTAATAGTTTTTTTTTTAGAAAGTTGAAAAAAGAAACATTTTCTGAAACGTAATTTCTGATCGTTTTTCAAAGCATGCTCGGGCCTAACCAGGATATAATGGGACTATTGGTGTCCAAAACCCGCAATGATTGCTGTTAAATTGCCTAAATCAATACTTTTAAGCTGATTGGAAGCGTCCTCGATTGGCACAGTAAAAATGCATGAAGAGGAACGCAATTTCTCTAACACCTTATGAGCCATTGTGAGCAATTTCTCTATTTAATACAGTAACAAATAACTAAAGTAGTCGATACAATTGAAAAAAAAAAAATGAATGACAGACGGTTAGCAAGGACGGATTTGAAACATCGGTTCAATTTAAAAAAAGGACGAACATAATTGCAAAAGTTTCTTCTTTTTTCATAAAAGCTTAAAAAACAAGGAATAAGGTTCTTGTAGTTCTGGTGTGGTTCCTTGCAGTGTTCTGTGTCTTGTAGTCTTGAGGAATCGACGTGTAATTAAGATTATAACAGAAACAGGGAAAGTCTTAAAAATTTCAAAATATATTAGGCATATTTCTGAAGAACATCAAAAGTTATACCGGAGCATTTTATTACTTGCCCCCCCCCGTTTTTACATCAGAATCATTGATGTATATATCTTGCATATATCTGCAAGATTCTCCTCGTTGCTGGTATATATTTTTTTTAAACTCGAAGTTTATTTTGCGAGCTTCCACCTTTTTTTAACAATGAACTTGTTAGTGTCACTGTTTTCCTCATAGGTCTCATTTTTTGTCAGCTGCTTATTTAGCTGAATTTTCACAATCTTCTTCCTCTCCCTCTTTCTTCCTCCAATTTTATGATACTGAATTCAGGGATCTGGCATATAACAAAATTCGTAACTGGTGACCCGATAGCTATTTTCGGAAGCTATTGCTCTTTACTAGGAGATTCACTTCAAAACATTACTAGATCCAAGAGCTTACGATCCAATGACCCCCCTCTTAAATTTTTACGATCGTTCGTTATCATTTAGTCGAAGAAGAACAAGTCCAACGATATTGGATCAAAATTTTGAGATAGTCATTTTATCACATACTTTGAAAGGTCTAGTAATAGACCTATAGTAATAATATAATAATAATAGTAATTACTATAATATTAATGTTATAATAATAGTTATAGTAACAATAATAATTATAGTAATAATAATAATAGTGATAGTACCTCCGGGGTCAACGTAACCGCATTATGGCTCTAAGTTATGTAAATTACTTATTGTTCATACATTCGTTTTAGTGAAAACGCTCTTAAGAATCGTTTGCTAGGCCATGATTCCCAGAAATTCCAGGGTTAGGCTACATGAGTAAATTAAAAGATGGAATGAGTACCCGATTTTCCAAGTTATTTTCATTCCTTTGGTTGATACTGGTCTGGTGTCTCTTTTCTTAATTTTACCAGGCTTTGACAGTGCCATTGTGTCATGTCAATTGTTGTGTCTTGAAAAATAAAGGTGACTATTCCGTTGCGTCGTTTATTAATGTTCGTAACCAGGGTTTCCAAATTTCTCGTCCATCAATATGTCCACTGAGCATGTATAAATGTGTCATTTTTAGCTAAAATGTGTCCATCTTAAAATGTCAAAAATTAGTGGTAATTTTTTTTACCAGTTGTATTGTTGAACAAAAAACGCTCGGTAACCTCTTTAGAAACGGTCATTTAACATCAAATAATATGAAAACAAAAATATTTGTATAAAACATTCAGACAAAATGGCTAAGTGTGAGAGAACGATAATCATATAAACATGTAAAATTGAAAAGCCTTTATTCGGTAGTAAAACCTTACTCTTGAGAATATCCTTTATGACATCTCTGACAAAACCTGGATGCTCAAAAAAAGAAGAAGAAAAATAACACTACTTTGGTGAAAAGTTATAGTTTTTTTTACTAAAACATATTTCCAGTTGGGAAATGTTTCGTTTCATGTCGTAAATATACAAAATGTGTCCCTTTCTTGCCCTTCTATATCCCAAATTTTGTATAAAATGTGTCACTTTTTTGTCCTTCTATGTCATTGGGTTCCGGCACATGGGAATATGTCCTTTCGATATAAAATTTATCCAGTTGGCAATCCTGTTTTTGACATTCCCCAGAAACCCTGTAATGAGGGAGCCACTATTTTTAATAGGAATTTCACAGAACGTGACGACGTCATTTACACAATGTATTAGATACTAAAAAATGCATTTAAAAAAGAAATTGGTCAAGAAAAAGAAAAAGATCCCAAATTTTGTATAAAATGTGTCACTTTTTTGTCCTTCTATGTCATTGGGTTCCGGCACATGGGAATATGTCCTTTCGATATAAAATTTATCCAGTTGGCAATCCTGTTTTTGACATTCCCCAGAAACCCTGTAATGAGGGAGCCACTATTTTTAATAGGAATTTCACAGAACGTGACGACGTCATTTACACAATGTATTAGATACTAAAAAATGCATTTAAAAAAGAAATTGGTCTTGCGCCACTCCAATCGCTCCTGTTTCGTAAAAAGAGCAGCAGAGCTTTTGATATCCGCTCAAATGAGCCCTCTCCTGATCTTCCAGGACTACTGGGTTGATACGATAATCCCTGAGAAGAAAAGAAAAACGAAAAAAAAAACACGAATTCGTAATCTTTCTTCTAGGAAGTAATGCAGAAATCGACAATAATGTAGATAAGAGCTTGAAGCCCCTACAACAGGGTTCATTTATATACTGAGTTTTTTGGTGGAATTTTCAACAAGAATACTTGCCTCTTCGTGCCATCCCGTTTTGAAAATCAGGCATATTTCCTCAGGCTCTTAGCGTTGGGCAACTGAAATTAATGAATCAAACAGTATTTCGTAGTAACGAATTGTAAGTAAGGAGCAACCCGGCTCAATAGCAACCGAAACTCTAAAAAAGGGATTTTTATACCAATAGATATATCAAAAGAATCGGATTTTTATGCTGATTTCAAATATACAAGTGAGAAATTTACCTTATTTTCGAAAAAGAGGGAAAAACTCCCTAAAGTCATAGAATCTTAATGAAAATCAAACCATCACATGCAGCTTATCAGAGAACCCTACTGTAGAGATTACAAGCTCCCATCTGCAAAAATGTGGAATTTTGTATTTTTTGCCAGAAGAAAGATCATGGATGCGTGTTTGTTTGTTTTTTTTTCCCAGGGGTAATCGTATTGACCCAGTAGTCCTAGAAAATCGCGAGAGGGCTCATTCAAACGGAAATGAGAGCTCTAGTGTCGTTTTTAAGTAACCAAAAAATTGGAGGGCAACTAGGCCCCCTCCCAGGTTCATTTTCCCCAAAGTATCCGGATTAAAATTTTGAGATAGACTTTTTGTTCTGCATAGTAGAAAAATCTAATAACTATGTTCGTGTGAGGCGAGGTGTTCACGTGGGAGGATCTCTCAAGGGAGGAATTTTTCATCGCAGAAGATAATTTTTCCATTAACGGTGTGTCATAATTCCCAGCATTATTTAAAAAACGATCAGAAATTAAATAAAAAACAAAATTTTTTCAACTGAAAGTAAGGAGCAACATTAAAACTTAAAATGAACAGAAATTATTACGTATATGAGGAGGTTCGGCCCCTCGTCAATACATTCCTTTTTACGCGAAAGTCTTTTTTTGTGCTTTCAAATATATTCTAAGGAACGGCTTTTGTGATTTAGGGGTCACTCTTAAAGAATTGGAACAAAATTCGAGCGTTAGTGTACAGAACGAGGGCTTACGTGGAAGGATCTTTCCATGGGGGAATTTTTCATGTAGAAAGGGAATTTCCATGAAGGGGGTGCCGGATTTCCCAGCATTATTTGAAAAACAATCAGAAATTATATAAAAATACAAGCTTTTTCAACTGGAAATAAGGAGCAACATTAAAACTTAAACCGAACAAAAATTATTACGTATTTGAGGGGATTCACCCTCTCGTCAATACTTCGCTCTTTACGCTAAAGTTTTTTTTAGTACTTTCATAAGAGCTATTTATTCTAATTAAAGCTTTTGTGATTCAGGGGTTATATTCTAATTTTTCATGGGAAAGGGAACTTTCCATGAAGACCGGATTCCAGCATTATTTGAAAAAAGATCAGAAATTATATAAAGATACAAGCTGTTTCAACTGGAAATAAGGAGATAATTTTTCATTGGGGAAGATAATTTTCCCATTAAGGGGGTGTCAGATTTCCCAGCATTATTTAAAAAACAATTAGAAATTAAATAAAAAACAAATTTTTTCAACCAAAAGTAAGGAGCAACATTAAAACTTAAAATGAAAAGAAATTATTACGCATATGAAGGGGGTTCGTCCTCTCGTCAATACCTCGCTTTTTACGCTAAAGTTTTTTTTTAAGTACTTTCAAATTTATTCTAATTAAACGGCCTTTGTAATTCAGAGGTCACTCTTGTATATAAGTTCATAAACTTTAGTCTTACCGATCAAAAGCTACGAGCCTGAGAATATTTGCCATATTTTTGAAAAAAGGAATCCCCTAAAATCATAGAATATTAATGAAAATTACACCATCATATTCAGCGTATTAGAGTACCCTACTGTAGAGGTTTCAAACTCCTATCTGCAAAAATGTGAAATTTTGCATTTTTTTTACAAGAAGAAAGATCACTGATGTGTGTTTATTTGTTTGTTTTTTTTTTGCTTTTTTTTCCCCAGGGGTGATCGTATCGACCCAGTAGTCCTAGAATATTGCGAGAGGGCTCATTTACGCGGAAATTAAAAAGTTATAGTGCCCTTTTTAAGTGAGCAAAAAATTGAAGGGCAACTAGGCCCCCTCCCACGCTTATTTCCACCCCCCCCCCCAAAGTCACCCGATCAAAATTTTGAGATAACCATTTTGTTCAGCATAGTCGAAAAAGCTAATAACTATGATTTTGAGGATGACTTTATCCCGCAGAGTCCCCGGGGGATGGGCTGCAAGTGGTAAATTCTGGCCATTGTTTACATATAGTTTACATTGTTTACATATATATTGGTTAGTGGGAAGTATACAGCCATTTTCAAGGGGGAATTTTTTTGGTGGAGGAAGGGTCGCTGGGAGAAGGTTACATAATAGGCTCTTTCAACGGAGGAATTTTTCATGGGGAAAGAGAATTTTCCATGAAGGGGGTTGGGGATTTCCCAGCATTATCTAAAAAACGATCAGAAATTATATAAAAATACAAGCTTTTTCAACTGAAAATAAGGAGCAACATTTAAACTTAAAACCAACAGAAATTATTAGCCCACGTATATGAGGAGGTTCGCCCCCTCGTCAATACCTCGCTCTTTACGCTAAAGTTTTTTGGTACTTCTATAAGAGCTAATTATTCTAATTAAATCCTTTTGTGATTAAAGGGTCATTCTTAAAGAATTGGAACAAAATTCAAACTTTATCGTAAAGAGCAAGGTATTAACAAGGGGGCGAACCCCCTCATATACATAATAAAATATACGAATGTAGAAGTTCGTTACGTAAGTTAATTCGTGAGTTATGTATATTTATTACAAATAAAAACATTCGTAAATAAAATTAAAACTTCTAGTGCCCTTTATAAGCAACCAAAAATTGGAGGGCAACTAGGCCCCCCTCCCCGTTCCTTTTTCTCAAAATCATCCGATAAAAATTTTAAGAAAGCCATTTAGCCAAAAAAAGTAAAATTCATGTGCAAATTTCATTTTAATTTTTCATGTACTTTGGGCCAAAATCAAAACCGTCACAAATTCAAATACGTTCAGAAATTAACAAAAAAAAACAAAAAAAAAACAAAGTTTTTTTGTAGCTGAAAGTTAGGAGCGACATTAAAATTAAAAACTAACAAAACTTATTCTTTTACTAATTATCGGATTTGGAGAAAAAGCGCTTTTCCAGTTTTTTTAATACTATTTCTTATTTACTATTTGGTAGATGTTTTATGACAAAAAAGCTAACCGTCCCGTATTTTATACTAATTATATTCGTACGTACGACTTTATAAAATCAGCCAGGATGCTGGGATAAACCTACAAAAGTACAACAGTTCGCAATGCTGAACTATCTCTTCTCTCTACCAATAACATAATATTACTTGTAAAATTCAATGCCAAACCCGTGCCAACGTTTTCTTCAAACAACTAATAGGCACAGCATTGCATGTACGAGAAAAGTGTTCCACCCAAAGAATATAGAAAAATTGCAAGAGTGGAAAGTGGTGCTAGTATTAGCAAGAAAAATATCAATGCCATTTAGTGTTTGGCGACACTTGGCATTTTGGCACTTGTATGATATAGTCCCTACCTAATATTCTCCTAATATGTTTCCCTGCTGACGAAATATACCTGAGTATGATAAAAATATAATACTTTAATAACAAATTTGGGCTGTATATTTACATATTGGGGGGGGGGAGGTGGATAAAGTATAGCGGGTCTCCATGCCTAATGTGCTAGGTACAATTATTCATCATATTATGAAGCAAGAATTTTTTTTATAGCTTCACACTGTTTAAATAATTTATCCCCCCCCTCCTGGCTAATGTGCGAATATAGCCCAAATTATATATATTTTCTATCTATTCTGTAACTTCTCTTTGTCTTGTCTCACGCTAAGCTGAAAGAAACTAACGAAAAAAAACCGGTTCTATAAAGCTCCAATAAATGAACAACTTGAGCGGTAGGGGGTTTATCATAGAAGTACCGTTATTTTTAACAGTATAATAATAACAATAACAAATTAAATTGTGTTTTTGGTGAAGTTGTTGCAGTAATAAGGGTTTGACGACAGTTCCTGACAGAAAAACAATTACAAAGCTTGAAAAAATGCCAAGTGTTGCCAAACGCTAAATGGCATAGATATTTTTTTGCCGATACTAGCGCCACTTTCCACTCTTATAGCTCCCCAGACACTTTGGTACAGCCTATAAACGGCTATCTACATTTTTAAAGATGTCATCTGTCAATATTCGTCTTAGAATATTTATTCTGCAAACACATTAACTAAATCATCATTTTCTTATTTTGGTTGTCAGGTAATATCTACCAAGAATATTAAATTCTGCACCCAAAATTTAAAATAGTACGATTATGAATGAGCAATGACCTTAAATTGAAGATTTTATAACGAGCATATTATATTGCAAAAGAAGATCATAAAAATTTTGGCTGGATGCAAATTTTGATACCTGAGAAAGAAACAAAATACTTTAAAACGTCATTTTAAATTCAGCAGGAATTACATTTATGGTTCTGAATTTTTGGAACTCAGTTTTCATAGAAATTTAAATGCATTTTCGTGGAACTTGAGACAGTACTATTGCGCAGTTATTTAGACGTAAATACTGGATTAAGCATGTGAAATCTATATATTTTTCTAAATGTAAAAAAAATTGCTGCGTTAAAAAAATATGACATTAATTAAAATTCTGGCTTAAAAAAGAAAGAATTTACATGAAGTTGCGCAGAAATTACGAATCTTTATGAAATAAAATGAAAAACTGTAAACTGAAGGTTCTTTACAAAATAACGAGAAAAAATGAAATAAGAATAGCAGAAAGATAGGGAAAGACGATTTTACAGTATAATACAAGCCTTTGGAAAGTAAGCACTCATTGGGAGGATAGGGGTACTTTTTTTGCCAAACACACTGACCTCTCAAACACGTTCAAGGTTTGAAAATGAAAATATTTGTACAATAGAAGCAAATTTTACCATCATAGCTACGTGCATTTTGCCATTGGAGCTACTTGAAAACAGCTTGACAGTCAATTATTCTAAGCAACGAGAAAAGACTTTTTTTTTTAGTAACTACGTTTATTTCTTGGTGGCACATCTACGCAGCGTTGAAACCTGACTTTACACACTTTAAGTTGATTTAACTTCCCAGTGGAGCAGGATTACGGAACTTACAAAGATTTTAGCAGAGGAATGAAATTTTTTAGGGGGGGGGGTTGATGATTCAGGACGCAAAAAAAGTTTGAAGATCGCTGTTAAGAAGACTAAGTCACTTTGACTAGGAATGAACTTTTTTTTTGGTTCAATACGAGCCTCCACAAAACATCAAAATACAATTTGAAATATTCTTAGTGGTAGTGGCAGTTTCATTAAGATGAGTTGACTTTTTACAGAAGGTTATAATCCTGAAGGGTTTCATATTTTCAAAAATTGTAAACAAGAAGATGGCTCTTGCCACCCATGGTGGAAGAGTACCATACATAACGTAATAAATGGCACTTCAAGATGCACAACCCCTCATTAAACCCACGGGTTAATAATTCCAGTTACAGATCGCATCGGAAGTATTTTAAGGGCCGCCTGGTCCACGAGTAACATTTTTAACATCATCTCCTTAGATAACTGTCACCGATATGGATGCATCACTAAAACATACCTAGTTACCGTCATTTTTTATTATAATCTTATTTTGAAAATTAATGTAGTGGATTAAAAGAAGAAATAGAGCTCATTAAATGGCGACATTCTTTGAAAATTCTTGGAATTTTGATTCTATTATGCCAAAATAAATTTTCAGATCGAAAGATCAAAAGCTTTCCGGGCCTATATCAAAGTCTTTCATGTTCATTTACCATAAATTTATTTCCTAAAAATGCCCTTATTTATCAAATGCCTTTATTAAAATATTGTGAAAAGATGTACCCTCGTTTCTATAATAAAACAGTCCGATTGTAATTAAGAAAATGAAGTGATGACATTGAAATGCATATTCTATAAGTAGAGAGCTATATGAGCACATACTATATGAGCTATACGAGCACATGAGAAAATGAAATGATGACATTGAAATGCATATAAAATAAGTAGAGAGCTATATGAGCAAGACACAACAGCAAGGTAGCTCAAGAAAACGTGAAATGCCCCCTAAAGAAGCCATGAACCTTTACCCTATTTTTCCTATGCTTACTATATACACTGAAAATCGTTTTACAAAAGAAAACTGTATTAAAACTTCCAAATATAATTTTTCTTAACACAACCGTATTTGCTATCAACTGTGTTAAAACTGAACTTACAAATGTATTTTTTCTTAGCACAACCGTATTTGCGATAACATACACCAGTGAAATTTCCACGACTTCACTATACTATCCTCCTTGAGGAGGTACATATCTCAATTAGAATGTTTCTTACTTTTGATCAAAAACTAACACATCAAACTAACACAACGGTATCTGCTAGAGCTGATAACTTGGATCGGTGAAGTTTCCATAGCTTCACTATACTATCTTCATTGACAAAGTAAATGTCTCAATTAGAATGTTTCTTAGTTTCATTCATGCTATAGATGGCAGTGGTAAAGAAAAAATGTTGTGGCATTTATTGTAGTGGTCTTTCCCACAACGCCGTCGAACCTACCACTATAGTAAATATTAGACCTTTACATAGCTTTATGAACTTACGGAACAAATTTCACCCCCTACCATGGACAGGGCCGGATAAAAGGCAATTGGCCCCAATCGGACCCCGCATTTTAAAGGGCCCCGCGTTAATATGAAAACGAACAAAAAATTGTTCAAGATGTAAAACAAATTGCTTTTAACATAATAGAAAAATTATTAATTATTCAAACAAGAGAAATATATTTATTTTGAGTTCACATTGCTGGATGAGATTTATTAATGTGTTTATTATTTGAAATTTGATAAATATACATACACACACACACACACACACACACACATATATATATATATATATATATATATATATATATATATATATATATATATATATATATATATATATTTATATATATACTGAATCTGAATTCTATGTAAATATGTAATATCTAGAGGACACCACAACCACTTGAGCCAAGTCTCACCAAAGACAGCTCCAATTAGACTCGAACTCTCCGTAAAATTTTACGGTACGAATTTTACGCCATGCTATGTAATGAAACAGTCAACATTGAATTTGAGGGATTCCCTAAATGGAGTCCATGGATGGGCAGCAAATGAATCTTGAACATAAACCAACAAAATTTTCCCCGAAAGCTTTTCACGCTCCATCAGAGCTTGAATCCCCATCTCCACTCCCACATTTTCCATTTTTGAAAAGTTTCCATGAGTTGATTGTGATGATTTTAGACGAAAATGATGATGGTATTTTGAGTTTTTTGGTAGCCTTGTGTGAAAGGAATGTTTTAACTATGAAAGTTGATGCTTAACAAAATGTAACAACCACTTTGCATAGAAGATTAAGCAAGTAGTGTAAAAGCTGCTTAAAACGTAGATTCACTACCAACCCTCTCAAACTGAATAAGTTTATTCCGGTATTTGGTTCTCATGTTATACAGATTAATTTTTTTTCTATAAACGAGTTATATTCTTTTCTTACTCACATGAATATTTGGGATTTCAATTTTGTTACTATAACACTATTATTATATCTTGAATAGTAACATAGAAATCCGTTGGAAAAACTATGTTCTTTTATAACCGTTGAGACAACCCTTAAGACGTTCTTTAATTTTTATAATCTTACAAACAATTCGTTTTTTGGAACACAACGCCTTTTGAAATACCACTACTCAAAATCAAGAGACCATTGACCTTGCTCCGGAATAAAATGAGCCACATAATTGAGCCACTGAATAAGATGAGCCATCTAATCCATCTAATCTCACTAACTTAAGTTAACCTAGCAAAAACCTCATTAAAACAACTTAAGTGGTTACAGTACATAACTTCATTAATGCCTTATTATGCAAAGCTCCAATTCCTCAAAATAGATTTTCAGAGAAGAAGGAGAAGAATCAAGGAGTAACACAACCTTATTCGTTCAAAACCATACATGCCACAATTACTTAAAGCTACCGGTATAACTAAACCTGTCGTTAAAGTGACACAACAGATGGCTTCAATAAATACTGTAATCCAATTGAGATGAGTCTCTTATGTCTAATATAGCCTTATATATCAATGAGCCAAATAATGAACGGTTTTTTTGTAACTACTAACAGTTAAATAACAGAGACAAACTTGAATCGCGATAAATGAAACAAAAACAAAACAACAACAAGTGAAGAGAACGACAAACTGTTCAATCCCTGATAAGCAGAAGTAGCATTTGGTCGACGATACGGTCGTACAAGGCAAGATGACTTCTTTCAAAAAAGAAACAACAATGTCGTAGCAAAAAATTCAAATTTTTGAAAGAATTTCAAGCGAGATTTAACGAGCTTCTACCTTTTACAAAAGATATTTTCACAGACTTGTCATTAAAAAAAAAAATTCAAATTCTTAAGTCGAATATTTGAGTCATCAGTTTGAATAATTTGTTATTATCTTTTATTATTTCTACTATTAATCTTTTTTTATAGTTTTCCTCTTCTTCTCTTGTTGAATTGTCCCAGATATAAACCAATACATCAGAAAAAATTCATGGCAAAATTTTCTTTTTGCGACAACATTTCTTTTCTCTCTTTCTTACCATTGTTCTTAGGTAACTAGAGACTGCGATTTTGTTTGTAAAAAGCACAAATTACCCCACTATGAAAATTAAAAGCGATAATTTTTCTCAAAATTATAAAAGTACTATCTCAAGCAAATCTGCCCACAACCCCTAGTAAAAATACAGCTGGCAGACCCCCCCCCAAAAAAAATAATAGACACAGAAATACCTAAAAACAATATCTGTGCATCAAACAAAACCGTAGCCAGGATTTTGGCTCGGGTGGGGGACGGAACTTTACAAAAACAATTTCAAAAACACATAAAAATTTGCCTGCATGAAACAATTTCGGGGGGAGGGATTGAATACATGAGCATTAAAAACACTTAAAACAAGCATTTACCAAGAAAACAAGACTATAAGACGACGTAAAATGGTCCAGTTATAACGAAATACAGCTATTTTTGCTGAAAAACACTGCGTCTATTCGATCCGTTAAGTGGAGTGTTTCGAGCGCCTTTAACTTGAATACGTAAGATCCTCAGAGCCTGATTTTCCCTGGTTGAAGTAGCGATAGTTATCAGGAATGGAAGGACACAGATCTTGAGGACTAGATTCACAGGGTAGAACTTGAGAGCCAAAGGTAGATTCAAATTCAACCAAAAGCTCTGGCTGTGGAAATTGCGGCTCCAGTTCTGGCAGGAGCCAGTAGAAGTCAGTAGCTGGAGCTTTTGACGTAGCTGATACGGGAGACAAAGTTGGAGAGAGGCGATTCACACTCAATTCATCAAACAAAGATTCCGGGGAGCAACAGTTCTCTGGGGTATCAGGTAGTTCTTGCGAGGTACTTGAAACAACACTGGCATTTGTGGTCATTACGGGTAGTGCATTAGTGGTTGACACTACTTCAAGTTGGTCACTCGACAAGCTGCATATTTTGCTGGCAGTCGGTAAAAGTCTAACGATTATACTTTGTAATTCGTTATCAGATAGGCTTGGTCGACCAGATGAAACTATAATGTCAGCAACGATCTGGGAAAAATAATGATTGTCAATTGTGTGGTTAAACAATGGGATAGATGGCATTGAGGATTTCACAGGGAATTTAAAATTTAATGCTTCGACAAGTTGAATAGCTTTCTCCATTCGCTTTTTGGACTTTTTTTCCAAGCTGTCGATGTCCAAGAGGGCAATACATTTTTCTTTGGCCATGTCGAGTGCAATCCTAACTGAATTATCGTCTAAGAGTTTATTTGAACTTCCCACACTTTCACCCTCTAAGGCAACAACCCTCGAAAAAATTGAAGTAATTTTGGGCGCGAGAGAGCCAAGATGATCGTCAACTGTGCTTAGATGACGGGCTACTGTCAATACACTAACACTTTCAGGCTCCACCCATTTGCGTCTTGATTGCTTGCTTTCAGCTCCCAAATCCTTTTTAGATGTGCGTGATTTGTATCTATTCTCATTCTTCGCTTTACGACGTGACTTATACCCATCATTGGAAGCGGACCGAGTTCTTTCATCAATCCCTCTTTCTTCAGACCCAAGTTTTCCCCATGGACTCGCCAATTGACCGGCGCTACCTTCAGCATTCTCAACAGTTGAGGGCGACCTTGGCCTACGCTTCTTTTTATGTTTGGAAGGAGAGCCAACTGGGAACCCAACTGTTTCCTGTTGTATTGTATCCCTCCTTCGCTCCCTCTCCTCTTCTAAAAAAAAAACATCAAGAATGAATTCAAAGGCTCGTGCTAAAGAGTACAATAGTTTATAAGAGTGTGGACTGACGCTATATCGACAAAAAAAAAATATCAACGCTATTTAGCGCTTAGTAAAACTTGGTATTTTTTCAAGCTATGTAATCATTTTTTGTCAGAAAGTGAGATCACAAACTTATTACTACCTTAAATTACCACTTAAACTAATTAAATCAATTATTCTTATTATTAAAATGAAAATTTTTTTAAGTGTCTTCAAACGTCAGATGGCGTTTATACTGTTTTATTTTGTCAATAATTGAGCCAGTTCATACTATTAATTTTAATTATACTAGTATTACTAGTAGTTTTACATAATATCATTAATTGTATTATAATAGTATAATATTATTAATTGTATTATAAAAATTATATGATTTGCATTATATAATATTATAGTAATATTATTATTAGTAGCATTACTAATACTTTAGTATTACATAAATACTAAGACATAATTCTTTCCGACACTCACTTTGGTTGCAATAACTCAAAAGTGGTGACATTTTTGAACTTCATTTGAACTTGTTTGAACTTATTTGATGAACTTAAGAGCTCTTTCGCAGAGCTTTTCCCTTTATTTTTGTACGTATAGGAACCCAAGCGCAAGTCTGTCTTTGTGATGGGTTTTAGTCAATAAACGTGGAACTTCTTGCCTTTATAGGAGTGAAATTGCTGGAAGAACTAAAGAAAACAAACACAAGTCCCAGCATTTGAGGGAATTAATTTAACTTTCAATATATATATATACAGTTGTGTTTGTTTAAAGGTATTTATTCCTAGATACGTAGTTTTAGAGATACCTATTTACGTCCTAGATACTTAGATGCGTGATTCAGCCCGTAGTTTTTCAAGCCTTTTCTTTCAGAGACCAATTCAGTGACCGTGTCTTAATGGTTTCCCATAGTTTTAGATGAATAATTAGTCACAATGTACCCCTACGAGAAGGGACACATCAAGGGATAATTTTAGAGGAACCCACACAAAAAAACAATAGTATATCACCTATAACAGTGAATAGCAAGTAGAATTAACAAAACCGTCTAATGCTAGCATGGAATTCAGAAAATTTGGGGTTTCTTAAGCAGTCACCCCCCCCCCCTGCGTACAACCCTGTACAAGAGGGTAGACAAGTGAAAGACCACTCGGTCTCATATGAAAACAAAACATGAAAACAGGCACTTATCTAAAATACAGAAAAACAACAACAGGACTTCCCCATCGACGCTTGTGTGGGTTGGCTGACGTCATGACGTCATGTTGTGTCGGCTGACGTCATGAAATTAGTTGTCAGGTGACGTCATGTTTCTGTGTCGGCTGACGTCATGAAATTAGTTGTCGTCATTTTTGCTTTGACGGTGACGTCATTCAAGTTATATAAGACATATGTTCACGTAGAAATCTATTAATGTTTAAGTTTACAATGACTGATGAAGATGCTCAAAGAGTCTATGCCAAAAAACTTGCTGCTGATAGTTCCTCGGCACGCTTTCTTTTCTGACTTTCTCTATCAGCAGCAAGTTTTTTGGCATAGACTCTTTGAGCATCTTCATCAGTCATTGTAAACTCAAACATTAATAGATTTCTACGTGAACATATGTCTTATATAACTTGAATGACGTCACCGTCAAAGCAAAAATGACGGCAACTAATATCATGACTTAATTTCAGAACTTAATTTCTGTGTTTACTGACGTCATGAAATTAGTTGTCGTCATTTTTGTTATGACGATGCTTAGTATATTGTAAAACACATTAATTTGGTTAATAATATACCATTTAAAACACCAAAATGAACATGCTGGAGTAGTCACTCGGTGAGAGAGGGTGTCAGAACGGAGAATGAAGGTCCCAGGTTCAAATCCTGGTTAGGCTAAAAAAGGTAAAAATCTAAAAACTAAAAAAAAAACTGAAAAAACTAAAAAAGGCAAAAACTAAAAACAAAAATAAAAACTAATAAAAAAAATTAAGAATAAAAATAAAAAAAAATAAAAAAGATAAAAACTAAAAAAAAAAGTAAAAAGAAAAAACGAAAAAAAACTAAAAAAGCTAAAAAAAAGGTAAAAACCAATAAAAAACTGAAAAGAAAAAAAGGAATAAAACTAAAAAAATTTTCATCTAAAAAACTAAAAAAAACTAAAAAAGGTAAAAACTAAAAGAACTAAAAAGAAAAAAAAAACTAAAAAAAGGAAAAAAACTGAAAAATAAAGGAGAAAAAGAAAACTAAAAAAATATAAATAAAAATAAAAAAACTAAAAAGATAAAAACTTCAAAAAAAAACTAAAAAGAAAAAAGAAAAAAACTAAAAAACCTAAAAAAAGGTCAAAACCAATAAAAAAAAACTAAAAGGAAAAAAAGGGAAAAAATTAAAAATTTATTTCATCATATACCAATTCAAAAACGAATGTATACCGGGATGACGACCGGGACACAGGGAATATAAATGACACAACTACAACGGGGACGCCGGGGGGCACAGGGGGATATAAATGACGACCGGGACACCGGGACATAAGAGAAATCAGAGACTGGGACACCGGGACACAAATGACGACCGGAACACAGGGAATATAAATGACGACCGGGACACAGGGACATAACTACAAAGAGGACGCCGGGGTGCACAGGGGGATATATAAATGACGATAGCGACTCAGGGAATGGTCGATTAGCAATCACCATCAACAAAGCTCAAGGGCAATCATTAGAATCATGAGGTATAGATCTGAATACGGATTGTTTTCCCATTGACCATTATATGTTGCATGTTCAAGAGTCGGTAAACCTGACAATCTATTTATATGCACAGACAATGGGACAGCAAAGAATGTTGTATATTCGCAAGTTTTACGTAGTTAAAAACATATATATATATATATATATATATATATATATATATATATATATATATATATATATATATATATATATATATATATCTATCTATATTCACAGGTGGGACATAGGGACACAACTACAATGGCGCGTAACTAATATGGCGCGTAACGACTTACGCGCGCGGGGGGGCTTGGGGGGGGCGCGAAGCGCCCCCTCCAACTAGGTGTTGGGGTGGCGCGAAGCGCCACCCCAACAGCTAGTATATATATATATATATATATATATATATATATATATATATACTAGCTACTAGTATATATATATATATACTATATATATATATACTATATATATATATATATATATATATATACTATATATATATATATACTATATATATATATACTATACTAGTATATATATATATATATATATATATACTAGCTGTTGGGGTGGCGCTTCGCGCCACCCCAACACCTAGTTGGTGGGGGCGCTTCGCGCCCCCCCAAGCCCCCCCGCGCGCGTAAGTCGTTACGCGCCATAATAGTTACGCGCCATTGTAGTTGTGTCCCTATGTCCCACCTGTGAATATAGATATATATATATATATATATATATATATATATATATATATATATATATATATATATATATATATATATATATATATATATATATGGTTTTAACTACGTAAAACTTGCGAATATACAACATTCTTTGCTGTCCCATTGTCTTTGCATATAAATAGATTGTCAGGTTTACCGACTCTTGAACATGCAACATATAATGGTCCATGGGAAAACAATCTGTATTCAGATCTATACCTCATGATTCTAATGATTGCCCTTGAGCTTTGTTGATGGTGATTGCTAATCGACCATTCCCTGTCCCGGTGTCCCGGTCGTCATTTACATCCCCCTGTTTCCCCCGGTGTCCCCGTTGTAGTTGTGTCCCTGTGTCCCGGTCGTCATTTATATTCCCTGTGTCCCGGTCGTCATTTGTATCCCGGTGTCCCGGTCTGTATATACATTCGTTTTTTAGTTTTGTTTTTCTCCTTTATTTTTTTCCTTTTTTTTTCTTTTTTAGCTTATTTAGATTTTTAGATTTTTTAGTTTTTTTATAAAGGTAAAAACCAATAAAAAACTAAAAAAAAAACTGAAAAAACTAAAAAAAGGCAAAAACTACAAAAAAACTAAAAACTAATAAAAAAAAGTAAAAAAGCTAAAAAACTAAAAAAACTAAAAAAACTAAAAAAACTAAAAAAAGGTAAAAAACTAAAAAAAAAAAAAAATAAAAAAAAACTAAAAAAAGGAAAAAACTGAAAAATAAGCTAAAATAAAGGTAAAAACCAATAAAAAACTAAAAAGAAAAAAAGGAAAAAACTAAAAAAAATTTTCATCTAAAAAACTAAAAAAAACTAAAAAAGGTAAAAACTAAAAGAACTAAAAAAGAAAAAAATAAATGACGACACTCAAAGAGAAAGCGACCAGGACAAAAGGAATGTTCGATTAGCAATCAACAAAGCACCGGGACACAGGGAGTATAAATGACGACCAGGACATAAGTAAAAAAAAAACTAACAAAACTAAAAAGAAGGTAAAAACTACAAAAAAACTAAAAAGAAAAAAAAACTAAAAACTAATAAAAAAACTAAAAAAATCTAAAAATCTAAATAAACTAAAAAAGAAAAAAAAGGAAAAAAATAAAGGAGAAAAACAAAACTAAAAAACGAATGTATATACAGACCGGTACACCGGGATACAAATGACGACCGGGACACAGGGAATATAAATGACGACCGGGACACAGGGACACAACTACAACGGGGACACCGGGGGAAACAGGGGGATATAAATGACGACCGGGACAAAAAAACTAAAAAGAAAAAAAAACTAAAAACTAATAAAAAAACTAAAAAATCTAAAAATCTAAATAAGCTAAAAAAGAAAAAAAAAGGAAAAAAATAAAGGAGAAAAACAAAACTAAAAAACGAATGTATATACAGACCGGGACACCGGGATACAAATGACGACCGGGACACAGGGAATATAAATGACGACCGGGACACAGGGACACAACTACAACGGGGACACCGGGGGAAACAGGGGGATATAAATGACGACCGGGACACCGGGACAGGGAATGGTCGATTAGCAATCACCATCAACAAAGCTCAAGGGCAATCATTAGAATCATGAGGTATAGATCTGAATACAGATTGTTTTCCCATGGACCATTATATGTTGCATGTTCAAGAGTCGGTAAACCTGACAATCTATTTATATGCAAAGACAATGGGACAGCAAAGAATGTTGTATATTCGCAAGTTTTACGTAGTTAAAACCATATATATATATATATATATATAATATATATATATATATATATATATATATATATATATATATATATATATATATATATATATATATATATATATATATATATATATATATATATATATATATATATATATATATATATATATATATATATATATATATATCTATCTATATTCACAGGTGGGACATAGGGACACAACTACAATGGCGCGTAACGACTTACGCGCGCGGGGGGGCTTGGGGGGGGGGCGCGAAGCGCCACCCCAACAGCTAGTACATATATATATATATATATATATATATATATATATATATATATATATATATATATATATATATATATATATATATATATATATATATCTATATATATATATATATATATATATATCTATATATATATATATATATATATATATACTAGCTGTTGGGGTGGCGCTTCGCGCCACCCCAACACCTAGTTGGTGGGGGCGCTTCGCGCCCCCCCCAAGCCCCCCCGCGCGCGTAAGTCGTTACGCGCCATAATAGTTACGCGCCATTGTAGTTGTGTCCCTATGTCCCACCTGTGAATATAGATAGATATATATATATATATATATATATATATATATATATATATATATATATATATATATATATATATATATATATATATATATATATATATATATATATATATATATATATATATATATATATATATATATATATATATATATATATATATATATATATATATATATATATATATATGGTTTTAACTACGTAAAACTTGCGAATATACAACATTCTATGCTGTCCCATTGTCTTTGCATATAAATAGATTGTCAGGTTTACCGACTCTTGAACATGCAACATATAATGGTCCATGGGAAAACAATCTGTATTCAGATCTATACCTCATGATTCTAATGATTGCCCTTGAGCTTTGTTGATGGTGATTGCTAATCGACCATTCCCTGTCCCGGTGTCCCGGTCGTCATTTATATCCCCCTGTTTCCCCCGGTGTCCCCGTTGTAGTTGTGTCCCTGTGTCCCGGTCGTCATTTATATTCCCTGTGTCCCGGTCGTCATTTGTATCCCGGTGTCCCGGTCTGTATATACATTCGTTTTTTAGTTTTGTTTTTCTCCTTTATTTTTTTCCTTTTTTTTTCTTTTTTAGCTTATTTAGATTTTTAGATTTTTTAGTTTTTTTTATTAGTTTTTAGTTTTTTTTTCTTTTTAGTTTTTTTGTCCCGGTCGTCATTTATATCCCCCTGTTTCCCCCGGTGTCTCCGTTGTAGTTGTGTCCCTGTGTCCCGGTCGTCATTTATATTCCCTGTGTCCCGGTCGTCATTTGTATCCCGGTGTACCGGTCTGTATATACATTCGTTTTTTAGTTTTGTTTTTCTCCTTTATTTTTTTCCTTTTTTTTTCTTTTTTAGTTTATTGAGATTTTTAGATTTTTTAGTTTTTTTATTAGTTTTTAGTTTTTTTTTTCTTTTTAGTTTTTTTGTAGTTTTTACCTTCTTTTTAGTTTTGTTAATTTTTTTCTTTACTTATGTCCTGGTCGTCATTTATACTCCCTGTGTCCCGGTGCTTTGTTGTTTGCTAATCGAACATTCCTTTTGTCCTGGTCGCTTTCTCTTTGAGTGTCGTCATTTATTTTTTTCTTTTTTAGTTCTTTTAGTTTTTACCTTTTTTAGTTTTTTTTAGTTTTTTAGATGAAAATTTTTTTTAGTTTTTTCCTTTTTTTCTTTTTAGTTTTTTATTGGTTTTTACCTTTATGTTAGCTTATTTTTCAGTTTTTTCCCTTTTTTTTAGTTTTTTTTTATTTTTTATTTTTTTAGTTTTTTACCTTTTTTTAGTTTTTTTAGTTTTTTTTAGTTTTTTAGCTTTTGTACTTTTTTTATTAGTTTTTAGTTTTTTTTTGTAGTTTTTGCCTTTTTTTAGTTTTTTCAGTTTTTTTTTTAGTTTTTTATTGGTTTTTACCTTTATTTTAGCTTATTTTTCAGTTTTTTCCTTTTTTTTTAGTTTTTTTTAGTTTTTAGTTTTTTTTAGTTTTTTACCTTTTTTTAGTTTTTTTAGTTTTTTTAGTTTTTTTAGTTTTTTAGCTTTTTTATTTTTTTTATTAGTTTTTAGTTTTTTTTGTAGTTTTTGCCTTTTTTTAGTTTTTTTAGTTTTTTAGCTTTTTTATTAGTTTTTAGTTTTTTTTGTAGTTTTTGCCTTTTTTTAGTTTTTTTAGTTTTTTAGCTTTTTTATTTTTTTTATTAGTTTTTAGTTTTTTTTGTAGTTTTTGCCTTTTTTTTAGTTTTTTCTGTTTTGACGTCACCTGATCCAGTTTTTTCAGGTGACGTCACCTGATCCATCCACAGATCCACAGACAACTTATTTTTATATATATAGAAGATAGATATATAGGAAGAATTGGCGACAGTCCTGAAAGGATTAGAAAATAATAAGGCTCCAGGTGCTTATAGTGTGGTTAATGAGGCTCTTAAATATAGTGGCTCTGAGGTTAGAAATAAGTTGCTGAAGATTATGAATATAGTTTTTGAAAAAGGGGAAGAACCTAACGATTTTAGGAAAACCTTAATTAAACCATTGTATAAGAAAGGTGATAAGAATGAATGTCGTAATTATCGATGCATCAACCTGGTCTCTGTAGGTAGCAAATTACTTAGTAATATGATACTTTTTAGACTGAGAGATGCTGTAAAAAAAAGTTTTAAGAGAAGAATAGTGCGGTTTTAGAAAAGATAGAGGATGTATCAACAAAATTTTCACTCATAGGTTAATAATTGAGAAGTGCCTTAGTTGTCAAACACTTTTGGTCCTCAGTCTTATAGATTATGAAGAGGCGTTCGATTCTGTTGATAGAAGAGCTTTAGCAAAAGTCTTACCCTTATATGGTATAACAGACAAATACATTAAAGTGATTAGTGATATGTACAAGAATAAAACTGCTGCGGTTAAGGTAGGAAATGACGTTAGCAGCTGGTTTTGTATTAAGTCAGGAAAGGAAATGGGAAAGCACAGAATCAAATTGGGAGAAAAAACTGTCCTGGACTTAGATTATGCTGATGATTTAAGCATCCTAGATGAAAGTGTGAGAAAAATGAAGGAATTTTTAGAGGTTTTGGGAGTTCAAGGTGCTAGAAGACAAAGTCACTAAAATTCACTAAGAATAAGTGAATGTGAAAAGGTTATATTGGGCAATGAAAACATTCATCAGGTGGGCAGCTTCACTTAGCTTGGTAGTATTATTAGTATAGACTGTGGGAGCAGTGAAGATGTTGAAAACAGAATAGCCAAGGCTCAGGGCATTTTTTCGCAGTTAAAAAAAAGTTTGGAAGAAAAGGAAGATAAGTCTGAAAACCAAGACTAGAATATTAGAAGATACAGTGATGACGGTGGTTAAATATGGCTTCGAAGCATGGGCGGTCCGAAAAGCATATGAAGATTTACTAGATGTTTTCGAGAGAAATTGCCTGCGGATTGTTCTGGGTACCCAGCTGACTGACCGCATTTTAAACAGTAGGCTGTACAAAAAATGGGGTTCAATCTCGCTTTTTAGGGCTATAATGAAAGAAAGTTTGAGATGGCTAGGGCACGTTCTGCGGATGAAGATTGA
This sequence comes from Artemia franciscana, assembly GCF_032884065.1. Classification (NCBI taxonomy): domain Eukaryota; kingdom Metazoa; phylum Arthropoda; class Branchiopoda; order Anostraca; family Artemiidae; genus Artemia; species Artemia franciscana. The sequence goes on along the minus strand of NC_088867.1, from coordinate 22,271,277 downwards.
AATATTGCCGAAGATTATCCTTTTCGGCCAACCGCCTAAGGCTGAAAAGATAGCTGGTCGTCCTCGTCTGGGGTGGGAGGATGTCATAAAGAAAGATTTAAAGGAAATTGGAACTTCCTGGGAGGGTGTAAAAAGGGAGGCTTTGAATAGATCGGTGACAAAAACATAACAAACAGCCAATCAGATAGTATTAAAACATCCTGTAGAATCGACTTACTAAGTAAAAATCAAAGTTTTTCAGATATTTCATCCCGTTTCGGCACTTTAATTTTGAAGGTACATTTTCGTCTTAGTTAAGGAATAGATGGATCACCTTATGCTCTAATTTTTGGTAAAAGATAAGTTTCATACATTATATTTTCCGGACCAATGTTTTTACGTCATTTCTTTATGAACGGAAAGGCAGCTTATTCAAAGAGATTAATTTTGGGTTAGATTCCACACGCAAAATCAAGGATTTTTTTCTTTTTAGAAAGTTTCTAAACCCCTTTCATTGTGCTTAAAACCTCTTCCGTGTGGTTTAGCAGATTTGGAAATTAACTCAGGTTATATTTGGTGGTAACAATAATTGTAACTTACCGTTAAGCCTCCTTTTTTCTCGACTAAAACCAGAAGAGGATAGTTCAAATTGTTCGCTTCGAAAATCTCTATAGTTGGTATCAGGATGGGCTGAAACAAATATTAACAATTATTTGAAACTCGTTCAATTGGTAACGTTCTTCAGATTTTCATCAAAATCTCCAAGGGGACAGTCAATGTTATTCCAAAGAAAAAAGTCCCAACTTATGAACAACAGAGAATTAATAAGAAGATAAATCTTAGGGCACCTAAGACTACCTTTTTACCATTAAGGTTAAGGTTACCATTAAGGCACCTAAGGTTACCATTACCATAATCTTATTATGATAACAAGATTACCATAATGACTTCTAAAGATGACTCTTAGACGGCATCATTAGACACTCACTACCAAAGTACATAGCTTTAGAAATCCAACGTTCACTTGTTTTTTGGATTTTTTATTTCATTTTATAACTTTTAGGGCAATATAGTTTTGGGAAAAAGTATTTCCCCGAAAAGTAAGAAGTGACACTAGAACTTAAAACGAACTCAGACTAAAGCCGTAAATGATAGTAGCAGTCTTTAGAACGTCTTTAGAACGACCAGAACGTCTTTAGATTAAAGCGTCCATTTAAACTGTCAGCTTTTTTTTTTACGCATTTTTTTTCAAATTTATTTAATTGTTATAAAAGATCTGAGATCAACACAGAATGGGAACATATAGAGCTTAAAAAAGAAAGAAAAAAAGGGGCGTCTTGCTCTTGAGAAAAATAGTTTGAATTGAGACTTTGCTGAGCTTCTCAACGTATTTCCAGGTACATTTTACATTGATAGAAGATGGGGATGCCCAACAAAAATCGAGAACAGATAAAAACACAATAACTATTTCTAGCTCAACGAAAACTGAATAAAATTGTGCAAAATAAAGGCCAAAACCATGCAACTCAGCCATAAATAATAAATGCTTTTTATTCTCTTATTTTATTGAAAATCCATCCTTTTATGGAAATTTGGACTTGCGCCATTTCGTTCTAAAGCATGTAAAGCCACGCCCTTATAAAGACCTCTCTTTCCCTTGAATGCCCCTTTCCCAGTCGGGGACACCTGTAATGAACTGGAAAGAAGTCTACGCTTGTACTTCAAAATTAAACTCCTACTACTCCAAAAATTAACCGGGCCTTTTTCTTAAGCACGGCATCTATCTTTTACTGAAATGGTTTATTTTGTATTATTTATCTTAGTGGTTTTCACCCAGGACAAATTCTTCCTAATATCTGAATTAGGCTTATTTTAAAGTTGAAAACAAGGCACTAGGATTTATCTATCTGCAAAAGCTATTATGAAGCATTCGTATATAGACTTATCAAAATGCTTTGGGCTGATTAGGTTCATCATCTGTGTTTAACATTAACTTCATTGTCTATTTTTGAAGCCAATTTATGCAAAGAAAGTAGATTGACCTTATATTTTATGAAAGCTCTAGCTTCAAGGTATAACATTTTTTAAGCATAAAAAACATCAAAAAACACAAACTATCACCAGGTGTTTTATTTTAAACACTGAAAAAAATCAGGTTGCAGATCTAGGTTTCATTATATGCGCGTTTTGATAAAACAGATTGCCAAAAATAAATAATTTTCATTGCTATAATCGATTTAGTTGTTAAATTCTTTTAGATGCAAAAACAAAATTGGGTATAATTTGTAGCCATATTTTCAAGGAATCAAAAACTTTGTCTGTTCTTAATACAATAAATAAACCGCAATTTCTGAATAAGTAAAAAAGAAACAAACCCAGATCTGCTCAAAATTTCTCTAATTCAGGCATATATGACACCTTTAATAAAGATACAAAGGCTTGCCTGTCTATTGACCACATCAGCGTAGCCTACTATGGAACGTCACGGTATCTACAAGCTACAGACAATTTCCAAGAGACAGAAGCAAAAGCGTCCTCTGGTGGAGCAGTGAAGCTGCTGTCTAATTGGTAAAACGGGACTCAGCGTTCAATCTCACTAGATCTACCAAACACAGGGTCCAAAATTGGACTCAGGTGACGAGATTATAAGATAATGCACCCATTGTAACATAAACCGAACAATATGAGTAACATATAAGAGTGAGTTGGCCCTAGTATCGACAAAGGAAATCAACACCATCTAGCTTTTGTCAACACTTGACATTTTTCAAAGACTTTTAATCGTTTTCTGACCAGGAACGGAGATCAAACACTATTATCACACTGTAAAAAAGCAAAGTAACACCAAAAACTAGACGACGTTGACAGTTATTTTTTTTATCGACACTAGCACCACTCTTATAAGTTACCCATACTCTATGATCTAAAAAAAATAAAAAATAAAAAGAAGCAATAAAAAGTTTTGTACTGTCTTGGTATAATTGTATTTATCCCTGCTTAGTAATACTGGTCACGGAGTTCAATCACAGTTGGGGTAACCCACGATCAGGCCCGGAATTTGATTTTAATGATGATATTAAGCGAGCGTTTCAAAAATAATCCAAACAAGAAAAACAACCACAACACACAGGAACAACATGGTGGCACAGGGCTTTAGATCTCTGTTTGGCATTATGAGGCAAAGGGCTTAATCTGAGCTGCCATAAAGCCAGGAATCGCATGGAAATTATGCATTAGTATCTCCAGAAAAAACAAACAGACAAAAGATGAAGCAAACAATGCTGCTATTAGGCTGAAGTAAGATGACCAATGGACTTGGAGACGTCGTAAACTGACTGGGGAAGAGATGAATGAGGTTTAAAACCTCCCCTATACCCGTTCCCCTCTTTTTTATTCGAGAATAATTCCTTTAAAAATTCCTTTTTGATCATTTACTCATCAAAACAGACAAAGAGCGCTACTCAACAGCAACAACAGCAAGGACTCAACCCTCACTCATAAAATGAAAAAGTTAAATACGGAGCAGTTACTATATTTAGAACTGTGATTAAATTAGTCCAGCAAGTCTTGTTCACCGTCAAATCCTAACTTTAGTAGCAATAAAATACAGGGCAGTTTATTATCCATAAGCCAAATTAAAGCTTCGACTTACTAATTTACACCCTAACGAACCAAGTTTTCAAAAAATTCGAAATCCGAATTGCAATGATAGTACTTAATCAGCATTTATGAGTGCATACCAAACAAGGACAAGGGATATTAAAGCATGCATAGGGAAAGAAAGTAGCCTTAAGTAAAATTTTCTGTCAGTTGAACGACCTGCATCTTTCTTGTCTAAATGTCTATTAATCATAGAAGCAAGATTCAAGTCGCTTAGGTAATTGCTACTTCAATAAAACCTTATGCATGAAGACGCAAGGTATGTGGTAGACTCAACTTTTAGATTCACTATTAGTCACTTCTATCTGTTCACTAACTACAAGTTTTTTTTTGAGCCAAAATAAGCTACACTAGCTTACTTGTATAGTACTTTTATAAAGAAGGAGGCGCTAGGTTCAGTTCTTATAATCTTATAATCTTATATGTCTAACTACAACCTTCTAATTACCTATTCACTCGTTCTTAGTTTCCTTCTTCTTATATCAACTTTATCAACAAGGCAGAAAAACAGTGGCGGTTTTAGGTCTCATAATCTGGGACAGAAGATGTACCATAGGTGTGGAAAAATATGAAACAAAATAAATTAAATGTCAGACTTACCCCCCCCCCCCTTCTCCTTCCAAGGTCTAGATCTGCTATTGGCAAAAAGCCAAGGGTTTTTTACACAGAAAATTTCTGAAATAACAACTCGGAATTAAGAGAATCGCAATGGGGTTTGATTTAACATTCGTAAATACATAATAATGGTGCTAGGCATTTCACTACGAATATATCTCCTTCCAAAAATCGCCCCCTCCCCGCCGAAAATTTTCCATGGAGGGAATTTTCTCAGGGAGTATCTTCCGGGGGGTAGTTTCCAAGGTGTTTTTTATATAGGGAGGGGATTTAATATCTGTAAATACAACGGTATTTACAAACGTTACTACACATTCCCCCCAAAAATCCCCCCCCCCCCTCACAGAAGACATCCATAAAATAGGCATTTTGCGCTTTTGGTGAGCCCTTTTGTTAGCTTGACAGTTCCTACAGCTCGTATTCTAACTGGAACAGGTAAGTCACTTGCAGTATAATATATTGTATATGTTTCAAAGGAGGGAAATTTTCTAAAGGGTAAGAGTATTTTGTTACTCCTAGAATTTTTGAAAAAGCGGCTTCAACTGTAGAAATTTTTTCCCTAATTTCAAATACACTCACAAATTCATTAATTCACTTACCTGTGCAGTTAATCATGCAGAAGTAATCTGATCTAAAATATTCTGAACTGAATTTGAAGAGAAAGTGGGGGGAGGGATGTAAAAGAAAAAAAAACTTTAAAAACGCATCAAAGTTTATTTATATGCATTTTTGTTACATTTTTACAAGTCGGACAAACATTTCAGGGGAGGGGGGCGGACTCAACACCCCTGGATGCGGCCTTGGACAGGTAAGTATGAATGGATATGTCCAAACTTAGGACCAACTTCCCCAAAAGCATCTGGAACTTTTTTTTATATAATGCCAGCTTTTTGAATAAATACACTTTCGATAAAAACTCGCCAGTCAATCAAATTTTAAGAAAATCTAAAAAATTGGGCACTCATTAATTAATTAATAGTAACGATTATTGCAACTTACAGTCAACTCTGCAGCTTTCTTTTCTGTAGCGTGATGACCTTGGTTTTCCTTCAGCCTGATAACGACTAGGGAACTCGTATTCTTCATCAAGACGGGCTGACAAAAGAAAAATATATTAAGAATAACTTTTTTACAAAAAATGATAGTTTACTTGCCTATCTTATTTCCAACTAGAAAGTTAACGCTTACAACCTCCTCAAAAGTAAGCAATGTTTCTATTGGATGATAAACACAGGTTCAATAGATGAAGAAATCAGCTTGGTATAGACAATTCCATGTAGCGCAAGTGAGTAATTTAGCTATTCTCTTGCACTTGTTAAATCTTGGCAGCATCTTAACTGAACAAGAGAAAAGATCACGCCTCCTTTTTTCATTGAATTTTATCCTGGACGTGTCAAGTCATATAATATTGATTTTCCACAAGAATCTCTAGTCGTAAAACCTCATTCTGGGTTAGAATCCAGTACTACAAGATTAGAAGTATGATTAATTTATATATTGACAACTCGTACACACAACAAAGGACGGAATATTGATAAAATAGAAAAATTTGAAAAGCCCCACAAAACGCACAACTCGAAATACTTATAAAGGTGTTAGATGTTATTGACGTGACAGAGACAGTAAACGAAAAGTATACTTATATGACGTATTATACACTACTGTAATGAATCCTCACTTTAAATAATAATATTCAAAACCCCCAAAAATAGTAGAATGTTAACACTAGCTTCAATAGACAAAATTATGACAGTAACACAAGAGTTGTGTTGACAGTAACACAAGACACAAGTGTTACTGTTAACACAGTAGCACAATCATGACAGCTGTGTGCGACAGTAACACAATATTTAAATCACTACACTAGAAGTTGGCCTAAATCATGTTCAGCTACTTTTTTGCTGTGTTTTACAACAACCTGAGAGAAAGCTAGTTAAAGGTCACTAGAATTGTAATTTGATCTAATAACACGTTTCTGTGCCAAGTTGGTAAACGTATTAAACATTTTTCGAAAAGGAAAAAAAAAACAGACGGATTTTTGATTGGATCTGAATTTGTGAGGATTTTTCGAAATAGTGAAACATATAAAATATACGGACTACTCCGCAATAAAGGCTGGCTATTAGGTGACGGTTAAAACATAATTAGGTTATGATAATAGAGACGCAAGATCCCAAAATCTGACTGTTAAAATGGTCAATTACAAAGGACCTTGTGTGTTGTAGGGGGGCTAAATATACTAGGTTGCCGGTTAGTTGCACAGCTGAGCTTCTGAGTTCTATTAACGGGAAATTAAGCACTCTTAACTGAAGAGAACAATTTTGGAATTCTTCGAGTTAAACCGAAGCCTAACCTTGAAGAATTTATCTTAAAGATTTTCAGTGAAATTTTACTGACCTACTGCAGCGTATGACAAGGATTCAACATGCCATTTGCGTAACGCAATAGAGGCATATTTGTAGATTCAATATCAGGGAGGAAGGGCATTGGTCATGAGCCTACAGGAGATGGTTGTTGAAGAAATCAGGCAGAAACTCCACCTTGTCCAGCACCTTTTAAGACAGGTACAAGCTTCCTCTGAGGAAATGAGAGGGATATATTTATAGCGACGAAGACCACACTGCCTTTCCATAACAAACAAATACAAAGTAGAAACCATAGGGAAAGAAACAATAGGGCTGTTTTTAAAAAAGTTTTTAAATAACATTATTTAATTTTAATTCTCACAATTTAATGTAAGTTTATTTATATATACATATTTTCTCTCTAGTTCTCGTATTGTGCTGAAGACAGCCCTTGGACATAGGGCCAAAATATTCACAGAACTGATTTCCACTGTTTTGAAAAGATTTTCCCTATTGTTTCTACTTTGTATTTGTTTGATATATTTAATGGGCGGTAGTTTCAGTTGGATGAATGAAGGATGAATTAATGAATTGACCATGAAGACGTATTCGCGAGTGTACAAATGATATATGGGTTCACTGCATTACAGATTGTATAAGCGAATCAAATGGACGTATAAAATTATGACCAACAATAGCCAAGCTCTCCCTTACTCATTTTGCGTCAACAAGTGTGTTTGCTACTAAAGCAAGTGCATCAGCAAAGCTATTTCTTCGTTTGAATCCAAATCAAGCCCAGCAAGCCCCCTCCCTAAATTTCAGCTCAATGACTGTATAGACTAAATTGATTTATACAAAAATACAATAGTCTATACAAAAAGCAGATAGTTCCCGAATAGGGAGGGAGAGGGTCGGAATGAAGGATTAAAGAGAAACTAAAACTTTTTGGGAGCATGTAAAGAGGGGGAATTTGAAAAATTAGTCGAGGAGGAGCATGCATAGCTGTATTGGCCTCAAGTGGCTGCAGGGTGCTGCAGTGAGTTTTTTTTAGCAGTAGTTATAAGTTTTGACGAAAGATTTCATTTTGTTCAAACAGTTTATCAGACCGTCATGCCACTTTCAGTTTCCAGTATTTTGCTATCATTCGATAGCAGAGAATCTGAGATTCAGATTCACCTCTCAGCAGAAGTGCATTTTTGATACTTATTTTGTATTGTACTTAAAATCTATCTATCTACATATATAAAAATAAGTTGTCTGTCTGTGGATCAGGTGACGTCATGTTTCTGTGTCGACTGACGTCATGAAGTTAGTTGTCGTCATTTTTATTATGACGATGGCGTCATTAACGGTATTTAAGACATTTGTTCACGGAAAAATGTTTAATTGTAAAATGACTGAAGAACCTACAATGACAACAGCCGAGGAAGCTGATCAAAGAGTTTATGCCAAAAAACTTGCTGCTGATAGAGAAAGTAAGAAAAGAAAGCGTTCCGAGGAATCACAAGAACAGCAAGAAAACAGGCTTGCAGCTGATAGAGAAAGTAAGAAAAGAAAGCGTGCCGGGGAATCACAAGAACAGCAAGAAAACAGGCTTGCGGCTAAAGAATGCAAAACCGCGCAGTTAGATGAAAATCCACCTGGACAGCGAGAGTCAAAACATATCAAAACTGAAAATGATAGCGATGATGATTGGGTTTGGGATTTTGACTTGGATAAGGTCATCAATGCCTACCAGATTTACGTTAAAAAAACAAAGGTTCGTCGATATGTACTTCATAGTGACGCTGAAAAATAAAGAAGAAAAAGAAAACTGAAAAAAGAAAAAAGGTAAAAAACTAAAAAAAAACTAAAAAGAAAAAACACTCAAAGAGAAATTACAGACCGGGACACAAATGACGACCGAGACAGAGGGAATATAAGTGACGACCGGGAACCTCAAAGAGAAATTACAGACTGGGACACCCGGACACAAATCACGACCGGGACACAGGGAATATAAATGACGACACAACTACACAGGGACACAACTACAACAGGGACGCCGGGGGCACAGGCCGGATATATAGACGACGGGACACAAATGACGACCGGGACACAGGGAATATAAATGAAGACCGGGACACTCAAAGAGAAATTACAAACTGGGACACCGGGACACAAATGACGACCGGGACACAGGGAATATAAATGACGACCTGGACACAGGGACACATCATTAGAATAATGAGGTATAGATCTGAATACGGATTGTTTTTCCCATGGACAATTATATGTTGCATGTTCAAGAGTCAGTAAACCTGACAATCTATTTATATGCACAGACATTGGGACAGCGAAGAATGTTGTATATTCGCATGTTTTACGTAGTTAAAAACATATATTTATATCTATCTCTATTCACAGGTGGGACACAGGGACACAACTACAATGGCGCGTAACTAATATGGCACGTAACGAGTTACGCGCGCGGGGGGGCTTGGGGGGGCGCGAAGCACCCCACCAACTAGGTGTTGGGGTGGCGCGAAGCGCCACCCCAACAGCTAGTCTATATATAAAAATAAGTTGTCTGTCTGTGTGTCTGTCTGTGGATCAGGTGACGTCATGTTTCTGTGTTGACTGACGTCATGAAATTAGTTGTCGTCATTTTTGCTTTGACGGTGACGTCATTCAAGATATTTAAGACATATGTTCACGTAGAAATCTATTAATGTTTAAGTTTACAATGACTGATGAACTTACCATGACAAAAGCCGATGAAGATGCTCAAAGAGTCTATGCCAAAAAACTTGCTGCTGATAGAGAAAGTCAGAAAAGAAAGCGTGCCGAGGAACTACCAGAGCAACGCGAAAGCAGACTTGCTGCTAAAAGAGAAAGTGAAAAAAGAAGGCGTGCCGAGGAATCAAAAGAACAGCAAGGAAACAGGCTTGAGGCTGATAGAGAAAGAAAGAACAGAAAGCGTGCCGAGGAATCAAAAGAACAGCAAGGAAACAGGCTTGAGGCTGATAGAGAAAGAAAGAACAGAAAGCGTGCCGAGGAACTACCAGAGCAACGCGGAAGCAGACTTGCTGCTAAAAGAGAAAGTGAAAAAAGAAGGCGTGCCGAGGAATTACAAGAACAGCAAGAAATCAGGCTTGCTGCTGATAGAGAAAGTAAGAAAAGAAAGCGTGCCGAGGAATCACAAGAACAGCAAGAAATCAGGCTTGCTGCTGATAGAGAAAATAAGAAAAGAAAGCGTGCCGAGGAATCAGAGCAACCTGAAAGTTATCGCCTGGCATTCAGGTACAACCCAGTCGATGATTATAGCTTGAGTAGATGTGTTCAAATCGGGACAATGTCTAAAATTTGTCCCTATTGCAAGGCCTTGAAATTCAATGGTGAAACAATGGGAATGTGTTGCGCCTCAGGAAAAGTTAAACTTCCTCTATTGGCTGCACCACCAGAGCCATTGAAGACTTTCCTTACTGGAACTACGTCAGAATATAAGCGTTTTTTGTCAAAAATCAGAAAATACAACTCATGTTTCCAAATGACGTCGTTTGGAGCCCAAATCGAAAATCCAGATCAATTTATGTCTACTTTCAAAGTAAAAGGGCAAATTTATCATAGAGCAGGGTCCCTTCTACCATTCTCAGGCGAGAATCATAAATTTTTACAATTGTACTTCATCAGTGATAGAAATTCTGAATTGAATGCACGTTGCGAAATTTCTCCCAACGTTGAAAGGACAATCGTTTCCCAATTGCAACATCTTTTCCACGAAAATAATAATTTAGTGCGTCTGTTCAAAACAGCCATCGATTTGATGCCTACTGATACGCATAAAATTGTTATTTCCGCTGACAAAACGCCTCCTGGCCAACATGTGCGTAGATACAATGCTCCAACTATCGACGAAGTGGCAATCGTTATGGTCGGTGATCAGTTTTTACCTCGAGATATTATTCTTCATAAGCGAAACGCTCAGTTGTTAAGAATTGCTGAAACTCATCGATGCTACGATGCCCTACAATATCCTATCATTTTTTGGGATGGAGCCGACGGCTATCACTTTAATATTAAATTGATGAATCCAGCCACTAAAAAAGAAATGAATAAGAAATGCAGTGCAATGCATTATTATTCCTATAGACTAATGATTCGGCAGGATGAAGAAAATTATATTTTAAAATGCCGTGAATTGTTTCACCAATTCGTCGTTGATATGTATGCTAAAATTGAATCAGATTTTTTGCTATATATCCGCCTGAATCAGACCAAGCTCCGCTCTGAACAATACATTCATTTGCGAGATGCAGTTATAAATGACGGTAATACCACAAACGTTGGAAGATAAACAATTTTACCTTCGTCATATGCTGGCAGTCCCCGTCATATGCATGAATATGCTCAAGATGCTATTGCGTATGTTCGTCTCTATGGTCGTCCAGATTTATTTATTACATTTACATGTAATCAATCTTGGGACGAGATACTGCAGCTTTTACTTCAAGGACAATCGGCGGTTCATAGGCATGACATTACGGCCCGTGTCTTCCGGCAAAAGTTGAAATCACTGATAAACTACATTGTAAAAGTGTTCAAATCGGGACAATGTCTAAAATTTGTCCCTATTGCAAGGCCTTGAAATTCAATGGTGAAACAATGGGAATGTGTTGCGCCTCAGGAAAAGTTAAACTTCCTCTATTGGCTGCACCACCAGAGCCATTGAAGACGAATGAATGCTTGCCTGAAAAATTCTAATTTATGGGCACACGTAAAAATATTAAAATTAACTACAAATATGCGTGTCCGATTGCAAAACGATGACTCTGGTCAAACATTTTCAGATCAATTGCTGACAATTGGAAACGGAAAGCTCCCAGTAGACTCAATTTCAGGACGTATACAACTACCTGCTGATTTCTGTAATTTAGTGACGTCCAAAAATGAATTGATTGAAAAAGTATTTCCGAATATTCTAAAAAATTATAAAAATAATAAATGGCTAAGTGAAAGAGCGATTCTCGCACCCAAAAATATAGACGTCCACGAAATCAACAATATTGTTTTGACCAAGATTCGAGACCAGGCAGTCCTTTACAAGTCAGTCGACACAGTTTTGGAACCAAATGAAGCGGTTAATTATCCATCTGAATTATTAAATTCCATAGATCTTTCAGGGTTTCCACCACACGTGCTACAACTAAAAATAGGCGTACCAATAATACTTTTAAGAAATATAAACCCACCAAAGCTTTGCAATGGCACTCGACTTGCCGTAAAAAAAAACAATTAAAAACCTAATAGAGGCCACAATCTTGACAGGGCCTTTTGAGGGTGAGGCTGTTCTTATTCCTCGCATTCCCATGATTCCAACGGATCTGCCTTTTCAATTTAAAAGATTGCAATTCCCAATTCGATTAGCATTTGCAATCACCATTAGCAAAGCTCAAGGTCAATCATTAGAAAAATGTGGTATAGATCTTAATACTGATTGTTTTTCCCATGGACAATTGTACGTTGCATGTTCGAGGGTCGGTAAACCTGACAATCTATTTATATGCAGCGACAATTGGACAGCGAAGAAAGTTGTATATTCGCAAGTTTTACGCAGTTAATTTGTATTGTATCTATCTATATATCTATCTATATAAAAACGAGTTGTGTGTATGCATGTTTGTTTGTTTGTAAAAAGAGCGTTTGCATATGATGTCATTATTAGTACATACGGCTTTGTATATGCAGAGACAATGGGAAAGCCAAGAATGTTGTATATTCGCAATTTTTACGTAGTTTAACTCCTGCAGACGAAATGAATGCTTGCCTAAAAAATTCTAATTTATGGGCACACGTAAAAATATTAAAATTAACTACAAATATGCGTGTCCGATTGCAAAACGATGACTCTGGTCAAACAGTAGACTCAATTTCAGGACGTATACAACTACCTGCTGATTTCTGTAATTTAGTGACGTCCAAAAATGAATTGATTGAAAAAGTATTTCCGAATATTCTAAAAAATTATAAAAATAATAAATAGCTAAGTGAAAGAGCGATTCTCGCACCCAAAAATATAGACGTCCACGAAATCAACAATATTGTTTTGACCAAGATTCGAGACCAGGCAGTCCTTTACAAGTCAGTCGACACAGTTTTGGAACCAAATGAAGCGGTTAATTATCCATCTGAATTTTTAAATTCCATAGATCCTTCAGGGTTTCCACCACACGTGCTACAACTAAAAATAGGCGTACCAATAATACTTTTAAGAAATATCAACCAACCAAAGCTTTGCAATGGCACGCGACTTGCCGTAAAAAAAAACAATGGAAAACCTAATAGAGGCCACAATCTTGACAGGGCCTTTTGAGGGTGAGGCTGTTCTTATTCCTCGCATTCCCATGATTCCAACGGATCTGCTTTTTCAATTTAAAACATTGCAATTCCCAATTCGATTAGTATTTGCAATCACCATTAACAAAGCTCAAGGTCAATCATTAGAAAAATGTGGTATAGATCTTAATACTGATTGTTTTTCCCATGGACAATTGTACGTTGCATGTTCGAGGGTCGGTAAACCTGACAATGTATTTATATGCAGCGACAATTGGACAGCGAAGAATGTTGTATATTCGCAAGTTTTACGCAGTTAATTTGTATTGTTATCTATCTATCTATCTATCTATATAAAAACGAGTTGTGTGGATGCATGTTTGTTTGTTTGTAAAAAGAGCGTTTGCATATGACGTCATTATTAGTACATACGGCTTTGTATATGCACAGACAATGGGAAAGCCAAGAATGTTGTTTATTCGCAATTTTTACGTAGTTTGAAACACATATATAAATCTATCTATATTCACAGGTGGGACACAGGGACACAACTACAATGGCGCATAACTAATATGGCGCGTAACGACTTACGCGCGCGGGGGGGCTTGGAGGGGGGGCGCGAAGCGCCCCACCAACTAGGTGTTGGGGTAGCGCGAAGCGCCACCCCAACAGCTAGTATATATATAAAAATAAGTTGTCTGTCTGTGTGTCTGTCTGTCAGGTGACGTCATGTTTCTGTGTCGACTGACGTCATGAAGTTAGTTGTCGTCATTTTTGCTATGACGGTGACGTCATTAAAGATATTTAATCATGAAGTTAGTTGTCGTCATTTTTGCTATGACGGTGACGTTATTAAAGATATTTAAGACATATATGTTCACGTAGAAATCTATTAATGTTTAAGTTTAAAATGACTGATGAACTTACAATGGCAAAAGCCGATGAAGATGCTCAAAGAGTCTATGCCAAAAAACTTGCTGCTGATAGAGAAAGTCAGAAAAGAAAGCGTGCCGAGGAATAAAAAAAACAGCAAGGAAACAGGCTTGAGGCTGATAGAGAAAGAAAGAACAGAAAGCGTGCCGAGGAATCAAAAGAACAGCAAGGAAACAGGCTTGAGGCTGATAGAGAAAGAAAGAACAGAAAGCGTGCCGAGGAACTACCAGAGCAACGCGAAAGCAGACTTGCTGCTAAAAGAGAAAGTGAAAAAAGAAGGCGTGCCGAGGAATCACAAGAACAGCAAGAAATCAAGCTTGCTGCTGATAGAGAAAGTAAGAAAAGAAAGCGTGCTGAGGAATCACAAGAACAGCAAGAAATTCAGGCTTGCTGCTGATAGAGAAAGTAAGAAAAGAAAGCGTGCCGAGGAATCAGAGCAACCTGAAAGTTATCGCCTGGCATTCAGGTACAGCCCAGTCGATGATTACAGCTTGAGTAGATGTGTTCAAATCGGGACAATGTCTAAAATTTGTCCCTATTGCAAGGCCTTGAAATTCAATGGTGAAACAATGGGAATGTGTTGCGCCTAAGGAAAAGTTAAACTTCCTCTATTGGCTGCACCACCAGAGCCATTGAGGACTTTCTTACTGGAACTACGTCAGAATCTAAGCGTTTTTTGTCAAAAATCAGAAAATACAACTCATGTTTCCAAATGACGTCGTTTGGAGCCCAAATCGAAAATCCAGATCAATTTATGTCTACTTTCAAAGTAAAAGGGCAAATTTATCATAGAGCAGGGTCCCTTCTACCATTCTCAGGCGAGAATCATAAATTTTTACAATTGTACTTCAACAGTGATAGAAATTCTGAATTGAATGCACGTTGCGAAATTTCTCCCAACGTTGAAAGGACAATCGTTTCCCAATTGCAACATCTTTTCCACGAAAATAATAATTTAGTGCGTCTGTTCAAGACAGCCATCGAGTTGATGCCTACTGATACGCATAAAATTGTTATTTCCGCTGACAAAACGCCTCCTGGCCAACATGTGCGTAGATACAATGCTCCAACTATCGACGAAGTGGCAATCGTTATGGTCGGTGATCAGTTTTTACCTCGAGATATTATTCTTCATAAGCGAAACGCTCAGTTGTTAAGAATTGCTGAAACTCATCGATGCTACGATGCCCTACAATATCCTATCATTTTTTGGGATGGAGCCGAAGGCTATCACTTTAATATTAAATTGATGAATCCAGCCACTAACAAAGAAATGAATAAGAAATGCAGTGCAATGCATTATTATTCCTATAGACTAATGATTCGGCAGGATGAAGAAAATTATATTTTAAAATGCCGTGAATTTGTCGTTGATATGTATGCTAAAATTGAATCAGAACGTTTGCTATATATCAGCCTGAATCAGACCAAGCTCCGCTCTGAACAATACATTCATTTGCGAGATGCAGTTATAAATGACGGTAATACCACAAACGTTGGAAGATTAACAATTTTACCTTCGTCATATGCTGGCAGTCCCCGTCATATGCATGAATATGCTCAAGATGCTATTGCGTATGTTCGTCTCTATGGTCGTCCAGATTTATTTATTACATTTACATGTAATCAATCTTGGAACGAGATACTGCAGCTTTTACTTCAAGGACAATCGGCGGTTCATAGGCATGACATTACGGCCCGTGTCTTCCGGCAAAAGTTGAAATCACTGATAAACTACATAGTAAAACTTGAAGTGTTTGGGTCAGTGTGATGCTGGATGTACTCAGTGGAATGGCAAAAACGAGGTTTGCCACACGCACATATACTAATCTGGCTACATAAAAAAATTACTTCGAACGAAATTGATGATGTGATTTCCGCTGAAATACCTGATAAAAATGTCGATAAGGGGTTACATGATATTATTGTAAAAAATATGATACATGGACCTTGCGGTGCACTGAACGAAAATTCACCATGCATGGCCAAAGGAAGGTGCACAAAGCAATATCCTCGAATTTTAGTATCAAACACAATTACTGGCAATGATGGTTACCCACAATATAGAAGATCTACTGAAGATGGCGGTAAAACAGCAATAATAAAGAAGCGTAACGGTACCACCATCGAAGTAGATAACCAATGGGTTGTTCCATATTCCCCATTATTATCAAAAACATTTAATGCACACATAAACGTTGAATACTGTAACTCCGTAAAGGGAATCAAATATATATGTAAATACGTCAACAAAGGCAGTGACATGGCAGTTTTTGGCTTGCAGCCCGAAATCAAAGATTTCGACGAAATCGTACAATATCAGGCTGGAAGATACATAAGCAGTAATGAAGCTGTTTGGCGAATTCTTTCATTTCCGATACATGGACGTAGTCCAGCTGTTGTTCACTTAGCGGTACATTTACAGAATGGTCAACGTGTTTATTTCACGGAAACCAACGTGCAACAAAGAGCCCTGAATCCTGCGGATACAACATTAACAGCTTTTTTTTCGCTTTGCAAAAATGATTCTTTTGCAAAAAAACTGCTGTATACTGAAGTGCCTTCGTATTACACGTGGAATACTAAAAATAAAGTATTTGAACGTCGAAAACAGGGTAAGTCAGTCGACGGCCAACCTACCATCTTCAAAGATACCACGATAGGAAGACTCCAATCAACATGAATTCACCCCAATCAACATGAATGCTTCTTTCTACGCCTGCTTTTGGTGAATGTACCCGGTCCGACATCCTTTGAGTATTTGAGAACTGTAAACGGTACTATACATGAAACTTACCGTAGTGCATGCCAAGCTCTGAATTTATTGGAGAATGACCAACACTGGGATAACTGCATCAATGACGCGTGCGAAACGTCAACCCCAAGTCAAATTCGTGCATTGTCTGGCATCATTTTAACAACTTGCTCTCCATCAGCTCCTACAGAGTTATGGGAAAAATATAAGTCAAAAATGTCCGAAGATATACTCCATCGAAAACAATTAGAGACGTCAGATATGACTTTTGATTTTACATCAGAAATTTATAACTACACTTTAGTTATTATAGAAGATTTGTGCGTACGTATGGCAAACAAACCTCTTCAGGATTTGGGAATGCCTTCACCTAACCGTATCGCTGCTGTTTTGACATGTGTAGAATTGGATCGTGAACAAAGTTACAGTACGAGTGATCTATTGTCGTATGTACAAAATAACATTTCCAAGTTAACGTCGGAACAAAAAGACATTTATGATACGATAATGCATTGTGTCGATAACAACGTTGGAGAAATTTTCTTTTTGGATGCGCCAGGAGGTACTGGTAAAACGTTTGTGATAAAACTGATTCTGGCATCAATTCGATCAAAAAATGATATAGCGTTGGCAGTTGCGTCGTCCGGAATAGCCGCAACATTGCTGCCTGGTGGAAGAACTGCTCATTCCGCTTTGAAATTGCCTCTGAATTTGCATTCTACAGAAACTCCCACGTGCAATATTTCCAAATCATCTGGGATGGGTAAAGTATTGCAGCAATGCAAACTTATTATTTGGGATGAGTGCACAATGGCAAACAAAAAATCGCTCGAGGCTCTGGATCAATGCTTGAAAGATTTGAGAGGGAAGTCGAAACCCTTTGGCAGCACATTAATATTGCTTGCGGGAGATTTCAGGCAAACATTACCTATAATACCTAGATCAACTCCTGCAGACGAAATGAATGCTTGCCTGAAAAATTCTAATTTATGGGCACACGTAAAAATATTAAAATTAACTACAAATATGCGTGTCCGATTGCGAAACGATGACTCTGGTCAAACATTTTCAGATCAATTGCTGGCAATTGGAAACGGAAAGCTCCCAGTAGCCTCAATTTCAGGACGTATACAACTACCTGCTGATTTCTGTAATTTAGTGACGTCCAAAAATGAATTGATTGAAAAAGTATTTCCGAATATTCTAAAAAATTATAAAATAATAAATGGCTAAGTGAAAGAGCGATTCTCGCACCCAAAAATATAGACGTCCACGAAATCAACAATATTGTTTTGACCAAGATTCGAGACCAGGCAGTCCTTTACAAGTCAGTCGACACAGTTTTGGAACCAAATGAAGCGGTTAATTATCCATCTGAATTTTTAAATTCCATAGATCTTTCAGGGTTTCCACCACACGTGCTACAACTAAAAATAGGCGTACCAATAATACTTTTAAGAAATATCAACCCACCAAAGCTTTGCAATGGCACGCGACTTGCCGTAAAAAAAAAAAAATGGAAAACCTAATAGAGGCCACAATCTTGACAGGGCCTTTTGAGGGTGAGGCTGTTCTTATTCCTCGCATTCCCATGATTCCAACGGATCTGCCTTTTCAATTTAAAAGATTGCAATTCCCAATTCGATTAGCATTTGCAATCACCATTAACAAAGCTCAAGGTCAATCATTAGAAAAATGTGGTATAGATCTTAATACTGATTGTTTTTCCCATGGACAATTGTACGTTGCATGTTCGAGGGTCGGTAAACCTGACAATCTATTTATTTGCAGCGACAATTGGACAGCGAAGAATGTTGTATATTCGCAAGTTTTACGCAGTTAATTTGTATTGTATCTATCTATCTATCTATCTATATAAAAACGAGTTGTGTGTATGCATGTTTGTTTGTTTGTAAAAAGAGCGTTTGCATATGACGTCATTATTAATACATACGGCTTTGTATATGCACAGACAATGGGAAAGCCAAGAATGTTGTATATTCGCAATTTTTATGTAGTTTGAAACACATATATAAATCTATCTATATTCACAGGTGGGACACAGGGACACAACTACAATGGCGCGTAACTAATATGGCGCGTAACGACTTACGCACGCGGGGGGGCTTGGGGGGCGCGAAGCACCACCCCAACAGCTAGTATTTTCACAAATATGTATATGAAAGCATAGGAATCACTTTCCATAAAAAGTACTTATATTAACACACCGAAAAAGTTTTTTTTCAAAACATATTAAAACAGAAAATTCTCTTATTTTTTATGCAAGTTTAGACCAATCTTTCAGCGGAAGTCTAAGTAATATCATAATTCTGCACCGGTGAAGTTCATACTGTTTCATATGGTAGCTTGAATTTCATATGATAATTGACAGACCCTGAGCATAACATTCAACTGCTAAATCAAAAGTTTCTGGTTGTTTATTACACATTAAGGTACAAACTTCCAATTCACCAGTTGATTTTTTGCACTATATGATGTTTGACAAAACAAAAAGAATCGATAATTCCGTTGAGCAATCACAAAGTTTTATATAAATCATAGAAAAATTACTCATGAGGTAATTACTAATGATTACTAATGGTAATTACATGAATTACTAATTCAATTACGAATTATAGTAAATAGAGATAAAGGGAATATCCATTATATCCAACTTATAATAGTTAAAAAACAAAACAAAAAATACAAATATATATATATTTTTCCGGGTTGCAGTGGTAGCTAGCAACCTATTAAGAGATGACCACGTGCAATACCAAAAGGATGTAACAGCCGATAACTTCTGAAAAGAGTGTCTTATCAAAACAAAAGGGTCACTATTAGAGCCACCTTGTCTGAAACCCATATATAGGAAACTTACCATCCCTTGGCTCGAACAACAAGGGAAATATATTGGCTTGAAAAACAAGATAAGTTGTTTGGACTACGATATTCTGCATATAGGGCATCTTTTTTTTCTTTCTTTTTCTCCTCAAATAGCTTGGCACTGGAACATCTTAGAGAGTTGTTTAATGGGTTATTTTAAAGAAAATCGATGCGGTTAAAAATTTTTGTAATTAAAATTATTTGTAAATATAATAATTTTTTTACGAAAAACTATATTTTCCATGTACAAGGTTGATCAATGACGTCATAATCGTATGTTTTTAGCCAGGTTGTCTCCTAGTATTCCAATTAAGAAAAAGCCATAGGCTTTATCCTGTTTATCATTTTTATAATAATGAACGGACTATAGCCGATATTAACTGAAGAAATAAAATAAATCATATTAAGCAAGATGATATAACAAAAATCGCAGTAAACAACGAACTCTAGCCAATAGTACCAAGAATATAGTAAAGAACAAACCAAGGATATAGTAGAGAGCAAACCTAGAGTATAGCGAAGAACAAACAGAGAAAATATTAAATAACACACAAAGAATACAGTAAAACAAAACCAAGAATATAGCAAAGAACAGACCACCTACCATGTTGTAGTTATAAATGAACTCTAGCCCAAAGTGACTAGAATATTAAATCAAAATACACTTTAGACATGGACTAAATCCTCGTTATATTTAAGAACTAAACTACAAATATGGATTTTGTAAGTTTCATCTGTATTAATAGTAAAGAACATCCAGTTTTGTATAATGAGTCTCATACAGGCTTGAAGTTAAAAGGGGAAGTTTTGGAAGAAGTCAACGAGCTTGCGCTAGATTACCAATCCAAAACGTTTATTAATTTTTTAAAACATAATAGTTACTTACTACTACTACTGCTAACAACTCACCGCATCACCAAGCCGCCTGAGGCCAACACAGCTACGCGTACTCCTCCTCTATCCCAATCTATTCAAAGCCTCTCTCTTTGCACCCTCTCAGGAACTTCCCCTTTCCTTTAAATCTTTCTTTATGACTTCCTCCAACTCCAACCGCGGACGAACAGTTCCTTAACTATACATAATACTGTCTAAATAAAAGATTGTTTTCTCTTG
Source organism: Artemia franciscana (assembly GCF_032884065.1). Taxonomy (NCBI): domain Eukaryota; kingdom Metazoa; phylum Arthropoda; class Branchiopoda; order Anostraca; family Artemiidae; genus Artemia; species Artemia franciscana. Next base: position 22,250,676 of record NC_088867.1, on the reverse strand, counting down.
ATGGAACTCTTTATCGGAAGAAAACTGAGACGTTGCAATATGGATATGGCAGATATCAGGCAGTATTACGTTCTTCCTTGTGCTCTGGTTTTTTCTCCCTCCGATTTTGTTTTCTTCTTTTTTTTGTATAGTATTTCTGGTTTTTCTTTATATGGTTTATTCAGGCTAGTCCTTTTTTTATTTGCCTGTTGTTCCACTGAAAAAGATATTCAGATATGAAGCTAAAATATTTCAAATTTTATTATTATTTTTGCATTAAAGTTTTATCTTGGTCTTTCACTGTTTTATTTAAAACAAAAATTACCTGCTATTAATATGTTTCGTTTCAGTTGTAATAGAAAATAAGCATGGTTTAAGAAGTTACTTGTACTTGTATTATACTTACCCTTCAAATTGGATTCAACTTTAGACCCTCCCAATAAGGCTTTGCGATGTTTTGTTCCATAGAGATGCGCGTACAGGGGAGTTATTCCAGAGACAAATATATTACAAATGTTACAAGCGATGTGTTGTTCTTTATCCAAAATTGAAAAAATGGGATACAATAGGCCATTGCCAATATGATATATCATGTCATCCAGACGTGGGTCACCATATTCTTCACCCTAAGAGCAAACAAAAATAAATCAACAACATTCAGTATCTGGAGGGCTTCTAAAACAGTAGCTTCTTATATGTACATAATTCCTAAGCTAATATTTCAGATATTACTACGACATAGGCGTGAGGCACATCAGGAAACCTCAACACTACATTCCATAGGGAGTTTTTTGTTATACACTCCTACGACTATGCTGTTTTACAGCACACTCCTATGGCTTTAATGTTTCAATTTAAGAATTTAACCGTCATACAATGGCTAAGTTCAGCTTTATGCGTCTAATAGCTATATTTTTAAAATTCACTTTGAATTTAATTTTAGATTAAACAAGAGCTAAGAGCTCACATGGCACTTGTGACGAAGCGAGAAGAGCTAAGAGCCAAGAGATCATATGGTATGAGCTCTAACAAAATTCTATGAATCAATAGATTAATTTAAAAAGGAAAATAAAAGGCTTAATGCCGGTCAGGATTTAAAATAAGAGCTCTGAGTCACGATGTCCTTCTAAATATCAAAATTCATTAAGATCCGATCACCCACTCGTAAGTTATAAATACCTAATTTTGTCTAATTTTTCCTCTCCCTTTAGCCCCCCAGATGGTCGAATCTAGGAAAACGACTTTATCAAGTCAAATTGTGCAGCTCCCTGACACGCCTACCAATTTTCATCGTCCTGGCACGTCCAGAAGCAACAAACTCGCCAAATCACTGAACCCCTCCCCCCAACTCCCCAAAGAGAGCGAATCCGCAGATCCGGTCCGGTTATGTCAGTCACGTATCTTAGACAGGTTTCTATTCTTCCCATCCAGTTTCATCCTGATCTCACCGCTTTAAGTATTTTCTAAGATTTCCGGTCCCCCCCAACTGCCCCCCCAATTACGCTTGATCCGGTTGAGATTTAAAATAAGAGATCTGAGTTACGAGGTCCTTCTAAATATGAAGTTTCATGAAGATCCGATCACTCCTTTCGTAAGTTAAAAATACGTCATTTTTTCTTATTTTGCAGAATTAACCCCCCCCCCCCAATAGAGCGGATCCGTTCCAATTATGTAAATCACGCATGTAAGACTTCTGCTTATTTTTCCCACCAAGTTTCATCCCGATCCCTCCAATCTAAGCGTTTTCCATGATTTTAGGTTCCCCCACCCCAAACTTCCCCCAATGTCACCAGATCCAGTCAGGATTTAAAATAAGAGCTTTGAGACACGATATCCTTCTAAATATCAAATTTCATTGAGATCCGATCACCCGTTCGTAAGTTAAAAATACCTCATATTTTCTAATTTTTCAGAATTAACCCCTCCCCCAACTACCCCAAAGAGAGCATAACCGTTCCAGTTATGTCAATCATGTATCTAGGACTTGTGCTTATTTTTCCCACCAAGTTTCATCCCGATCCCTCCACTCTAAGTGTTTTCCAAGTTTTAGGTTTCCCCCTCCCAACTTCCCCCCAATGTCACCAGATCCGGTCGGGTTTAAAATAAGAGCTCTGAGCCACGATATCCTTCTAAATACCAATTTTCATTGAGATCCGATCACCCGCACGTAAGTTAAAAATACCTCATTTTTTCTAATTTTTCAGAAATACCCCCCCCCCCCCCAACTACCCCAAAGAGAGCGGATCCGTTACATTTATGTCAATCATGTATCTAGGACTTGTGTTTATCTTTCCCACCAAGTTTCATCGTGATCCCTCCACTGAAAGTGTTTTACAAGTTCTAGGTTTCCCCCTCCCCCCCCCCCCCAATGTCACCAGATCCGGTCGAGATTTAAAATAAGAGCTCTAAGACACGATATCCTTCTAAACATCAAATTTCATTGAGATCCGATCGCCCGTTCGTAAATAAAAATACCTCATTTTTTCTAATTTTTCAGAATTACCCCCCCCCCCCAACTACCCCAAAGAGAGCGGATTCGTTCCAATTATGTCAATCATGTATCTGGGACTTGTGCTTATTTTTCCCATCAAGTTTCATCCCGATCCTCCACTCTAAGTGTTTTCCAAGATTTTAGGTTTCCCCCCTCAAACTCCCCCCAATGTCATCAGATCCGGTCAGGATTTGAAATAGGAGCTCTGAGACACAATTTAATTCCAAACATCAAATTTCATTAAGATCCCATCACCCACTCATAAGTTAAAAATACTTCATTTTTTTCTTTTTTTTCCGAATTAACCGGCCCCCCACTCCCCCCAGATGGTCAAATCGGGAAAACGACTATTTCTAATTTAATCTGGTCCAGTCCCTGATACGCTTGCCAAATTTCATCGTCCTAGCTTACCTGAAAGTGCCTAAAGTAGCAAAATCGGGACCGACAGAATTTGCGATTGCTATATGTCACTTGGTTAATACCAAGTGCCATAAAAACAAGTTGAAAACATGCGAAAACAGGAAAAATTTCTTTTCTTTTAAGCAAATTTAGTTCGTTTCATAGGCAGCGCAATAGAGCTGCCCAAGTAAAGGGCAATGTGTACAGAATGCTTCATTCATATGTTATTAGTATGATTTTTTTTTTAGATCAATTCATATAGAAAAAGTTGTAGAAAATCTGTAAGGGGCTCATTCGATTAGAAATCAAAAGGGCTAGTGTCCTTTTTACTAAGTCGAAAGTGATTGGAGGGCTACCAGACCCCCAAGCCTACAATTTCCCAAACACATTCAAGAAAAATTTTACGATTGCCATTTTCTTCAGCGCAATTGAAAGATCCGTAAATTATATCATTTAGGATGACACTCCGCCACATCCCTCAGGGCAAGGTTTGTAAGTTATCTTATGTGACCCTGGGGTCACATAAGATTTTTATTGAAAAGGTGGCCGAATAAACCTTCGAGGAGGATCATTTGATTGGTAACCAGAAGTTCTAGCGTTCTTTTTAAAAGTCAAAGTAATCGGAGGGCAGCTACTTTCGACACGTCAAATTTTCCCGAAATGCATCTGATAGAAATCCTGAAATAGCCATTTCAATTGCATCCATAGATCATAGGCAGCGCAAGTAGCGACGGTCCTCTTCTTTTGACGACATCCCTAGGGGCTATACTATTGAAGCTACAATCTCCTCAAGACGTCATTACGCTTACCTGGGTCTTACACAATACTATAGCGCATTAGTAACGGTATAGTGCACCTGATTGTTGCATAATAGGGTTGCTAGTCAAGATGCAAGAGTACACGTTACGTAATAGTTTCTTTGGTTGTTAGAAAAGACCTAGAAGTGTAGGGGGAAAACCTTCAGGATCCACTAGTCAAGAAGCAAACCTTAAATTATAGATTCTCTGATTCTTTAAAAAACCCACGAGGGCTAGGAAAAAACATTCAGGACCCCGCCAAATCATGATTTATTTGGTTATTACGTAATAGGACTTGTTACGAGTTCAGGCATCGACATCAAGCAAGCAGGGAATTCCTGGTTGTAAAAATTGGATGTAAAAATATTTACATGTGAAATGGCGCAATCTTACGTGACTTGTTTTGGTTCAGGTGGGCCTTTATAATCCGATATAAACTGGTTTTGAAGGTCAACGACGCATAACATGTTAGATCTTAGGCTTCATTCACCTTACTACTGGAAAAGAGCTCAGAGGGTCAACATTGAGGATATTATTCTTGGCATAGTCTTCAGTAATGGACACTTATACTCTATTGGATATTGAAGAAACTAGCAATGGCGAAAGGAATCCTAGAGTGCCTAAAGTAGCAATAAAAACTAGACCTACGTTGGCCGGGCAACGTGAAGTGTTGCGGCAACCTTTGACCGGCTTCGCCGACTAAAATGTTGCGAAAGCAACACTTTGGTTTTGTTTCTTCGCTATCGATCAGTAACCACATGATCAAAGGCTATTCCTCTGCGTTGAAAAAAGAACAACAAAATAGTTCGAAAGAAGGGACTAATTTGACTTTGCAACCAGTTGAACTTTATCCTTTTCAATCGTAGACATCGTGACGGATGAAAACTCGGAACAATATCTTATATAATCTAGTTGGGATTATAAAGCTATCCCTAACTCTTCAGGATCAAAATACCATAGATGACATTTTATTAATTATTACGAAACTTTATCATTGTTTTACATTCTGGTTTGTGCACTATTGGTTAAATGATGAAGTTGTCAGTCTAAGGAAGTTTTTAAACGGTATGTTCAAACAAGAACGCAATCAGTTATATCATGACCAAAGGCTATTCCTCAGCGTTGAAAAAACAACAACTACAAAATAATATCGAAAGAAGGGACTAAATTGACTTTGCAGCCAATTGAACTTTATCCTTTTCAATCGTAGACATCGTGACGGATGAAAACTTGGAACAATATATCTAAATATATAAAAATAAGTTGTTTGTCTTTTGACTGACGTCATGTTTGTCGTCTGACGTCATTATAAGGATTGAGCTGTATGCCGTCATGAAGTTGTTTGTCGACTGACGTCGTGTTTGTCGACTGACGAAATTACAGACCGGGACACAAATGACGACCGGGACACTCAAAGAGAAATTACAGACTGGGACACCGGGACACAAATAACGACCGGGACACAGGGAATATAAATGACGACCGGGACACAGGGAATATAAATGACGACCGGGACACAGGGACACAACTACAACGGGGACGCCGGGGGGCACAGGGGGGATATATAAATGACGACCAGGACACAGGGAATGTTCGATTAGCAATCACCATCAACAAAGCTCATTATTATAATAATGCTATTATAATAATGCATTATTATAATAATATAAGCTCATTATTATAATAATGAGGTATAGATCTGAATACGGATTGTTTTTCCCATGGACAATTATATGTTGCATGTTCAAGAGTCGGTAAACCTGACAATCTATTTATATGCACAGGCAATGGGGCAGCGAAGAATGTTGTACATTCGCAAGTTTTACAAACATATATATATATATATATATATCTATCTATATATATAAAAATAAGTTGTCTGTCTGTCTGTGGATCAGGTGACGTCATGTTTCTGTGTCGGCTGACGTCATGAAATTAGTTGTCGTCATTTTTGCTATGACGGTGACGTCATTAAAGATATTTAAGACATATATGTTCACGTAGAAATCTATTAATGTTTAAGTTTAAAATGACTGATGAACTTACAATGGCAAAAGCCGATGAAGATGCTCAAAGAGTCTATGCCAAAAAACTTGCTGCTGATAGAGAAAGTCAGAAAAGAAAGCGTGCCGAGGAATCAAAAGAACAACAAGGAAACAGGCTTGAGGCTAAAGAACGCAAAACCGCGCAGTTAGATGAAGATCCACCTGGACAGCGAGAGTCAAAACATATCAAAACTGAAAATGATAGCGATGATGATTGGGTTTGGGATTTTGACTCGGATAAGGTCATCAATGCCTACCAGATTTTAGTTAAAAAAACAAAGGTTCGGCGATATGTATTTCATAGTGAAGCTGAAAAATAAAGAAGAAAACTGAAAAAAGAAAAAATGTAAAAAACTAAAAAATACTAAAAAGAAAAAACACTCAAAGAGAAATTACAGACCGGGACACAAATGACGACCGGGACAGAGGGAATATAAATAACGACCGGGACACTCAAAGAGAAATTACAGACTGGGATACCGGGACACAAATGACGACCGGGACACAGGGAATATAAATGACGACCAGGACACAGGTATTTAAGAATATCGTTCAAAGACAAATTTTTAATTGTAAGAAGACCGTTGAAAGAGAAATTTCTAATTGTAAAATGACTGAAGAACCTACAATGGCAACGGTACCACCATCGAAGTAGATAACCAGTGGGTTGTTCCATATTCCCCATTAGTGCGAAACGTCAACCCCAAGTCAAATTCGTGCATTGTTTGGCATCATTTTAACAACTTGCTCTCCATCAGCTCCTACAGAGTTATGGGAAAAATATAAGTCAAAAATGTCCGAAGATATACTCCATCGAAAACAGTTAGAGACGTCAGATATGACTTTTGATTTTACATCAGAAATTTATAACTACACTTTAGTTATTTATAGAAGATTTGTGCGTACGTATGGCAAACAAACCTCTTCAGGATTTGGGAATGCCTTCACCTAACCGTATCGCTGCTGTTTCGACATGTGTAGAATTGGATCGTGAAAAAAGTTACAGTACGAATGATCTATTGTCGTATGTACAAAATAACATTTCCAAGTTAACGTCGGAACAAAAAGACATTTATGATACGATAGACTCAATTTCAGGACGTATACAACTACCTGCTGATTTCTGTAATTTAGTGACGTCCAAAAATTAATTGATTGAAAAAGTATTTCCGAATATTCTAAAAAATTATAAAAATAATAAATGGCTAAGACAAAGAGCGATTCTCGCACCCAAAAATATAGACGTCCACGAAATCAACAATATTGTTTTGACCAAGATTCGAGACCAGGCAGTCCTTTACAAGTCAGTCGACACAGTTTTGGAACCAAATGAAGCGGTTAATTATCCATCTGAATTTTTAAATTCCATAGATCTTTCAGGGTTTCCACCACACGTGCTACAACTAAAAATAGGCGTACCAATAATACTTTCAAGAAATATCAACCCACCAAAGCTTTGCAATGGCACACGACTTGCCGTAAAAAAAAAACAATGGAAAACCTAATAGAGGCCACAATCTTGACAGGGCCTTTTGAGGGTGAGGCTGTTCTTATTCCTCGCATTCCCATGATTCCAACGGATCTGCCTTTTCAATTTAAAAGATTGCAATTCCCAATTCGATTAGCATTTGCAATCACCATTAACAAAGCTCAAGGTCAATCATTAGAAAAATGTGGTATAGATCTTAATACTGATTGTTTTTCCCATGGACAATTGTGCGTTGCATGTTCGAGGGTCGGTAAACCTGACAATCTATTTATATGCAGCGACAATTGGACAGCGAAAAATGTTGTATATTCGCAAGTTTTACGCAGTTAATTTGTATTGTATCTACCTATCTATCTATCTATATAAAAACGAGTTGTGTGTATGCATGTTTGTTTGTTTGTAAAAAGAGCGTTTGCATATGACGTCATTATTAGTACATACGGCTTTGTATATGCACAGACAATGGGAAAGCCAAGAATGTTGTATATTCGCAATTTTTACGTAGTTTAACTCCTGCAGACGAAATGAATGCTTGCCTGAAAAATTCTAATTTATGGGCACACGTAAAAATATTAAAATTAACTACAGATATGCGTGTCCGATTGCAAAACGATGACTCTGGTCAAACATTTTCAGATCAATTGCTGGCAATTGGAAACGGAAAGCTCCCAGTAGTGGGAAAGCCAAAAATGTTGTATATTCGCAATTTTTACGTAGTTTGAAACACATAGATAAATCTATCTATATTCACAGGTGGGACACAGGGACACAACTACAATGGCGCGTAACTAATATGGCGCGTAACGACTTACGCGCGCGGGGGGGCTTGGGGGGGTGCGAAGCGCCCCACCAACTAGGTGTTGGGGTGGCGCGAAGCGCCACCCCAACAGCTAGTATATATATATATATATATATATATATATATATATATATATATATATCTATATATATAAAAATAAGTTGTCTGTCCGTTACGCCAGATTATATCTTCTATATATATAAAAAAAAAAAAAAACTAGAATGTAAAAACTGGAAATTGCATAAATATTTCAAAATATTTTGACAATAGATTAAAGTAATTCGAAAAAAGAAAAATGGTAAAAAACTTAAAAAAAAACTAAAAAGAAAAAACTAAAAAAAAATTAAAAATTAAAAAAATTAAAAAAAGAAAAAACCTAAAAAGAAAAAACGTAAAAAAATAAAAAAGATAAAAAACTAAAAAGAAAAAAACTAAAAAAGCTAAAAAACTAAAAAAAGAAAAAACTAAAAAAACTGGGAATTGCACAAATATTTCAATATATTTTGACAATAAATTAAAGTAATTCGAAAACCTTAAAACAGATACCCCAAATTTTGAGGTTTAATATAAATTATTGGAGCTTTAGCATGCTTGGCACGTAAAGATTTTTCCAAGTGTCAATGTTAGAATGAACATTGACAAATTGAAGAAAACAAATCAATAAAAAGAAGAAACTAAAAAAAAGAAAAAACTAAAAAAGAAAAAAAACTAAAGAAGAAACTGTATCTATCAAACAGTTCGTGGTAACGAACTGTAGTAAGGAGCGATCCGGCTCAATAGTAACCAAAACTCTAAAAAATTGAATTTTGATATCAATAGCTACATCAAAAGAATCGAATTTTAATGCTGATTTTAAATATATAAGTTTCATCAAGTTTAGTCTTACCCATCAAAAGTTACGAGCCTGAGAAAATTTGCCTTATTTAGGAAAATAGGGGGAAACACCCCCTAAAAGTCGTAGGATCTTAACGAAAATGACACCATCAGATTCAGCGTATCAGAAAAAACTAAGAAAAGAAAAAACTAAACAAGAAAAAAAAAACTGAAATGAAACTGTATCTATATAAATGACGACCGGGACACTCAAAGAGAAATTACAGACTGGGATACTGGGACACAAATGACGACCGGGACACAGGGAATATAAATGACGACCTGGACACAGGGACACAACTACAACGGGGACGCCGAGGGCACAGGGGGATATATAAATGACGACGGGGACACATGGAATGTTCGATTAGCAATCACATCAACAAAGCTCAAGGGCAATCGTTAGAAAAATGCGGTATAGATATGAATACGGATTGTTTTCCCATGGTCAATTGTTATGTTGCATGTTCAAGAGTTGGTAAACCTGACAATCTATTTATATGGACAGACAATAGGGCAGCAAAGAATGTTGTATATTCGCAAGTTTTACGTAGTTAAATATATATATATCTATATATATAAAAATAAGATGTCTGTGTGTCGAGTGACGTCATGTTTGTGTGTCGACTGATGTTATGTTTGTCGACTGACGAAATTACAGATCGGGACATCGGGACGCAAATGACGACCGGGACATAGGGAATATAAATGACGACCGGGACACTCAAAGAGAAAGCCACCGGGACACAAGGAATGTTCGATTAGCAATCACCATCAACAAAGCACCGGGACACAAATGACGACCGGGACACAGGGGATATAAATGACGACCAGGACACTCAAAGAGAAATTACAGACCGGGACACCGGAACACAAATGACGACCGGGTCAAAAATGACGACCGGGACACCAGGACACAGGGAATATAAATGACGACCAGGACACTCAAAGAGAAATTACAGACTGGGACACCGGGACACAGGGAAACAACAACAACGGGGACGCCGGGGGGCACAGGGGGATATATAAATGACGACGGGGACACAGGGAATGTTCGATTAGCAATCACCATCAACAAAGCTCAAGGGCAATCATTAGAATAATGAGGTATAGGTCTGAATACGAATTGTTTTTCCCATGGACAATTATATATTGCATGTTCAAGAGTCGGTAAACCCGACAATCTATTATATAATTATATAAGATACTACACCAGGACACAGGGAATATAAATGACGACCAGGACACTCAAAGAGAAATTACAGACTGGGACACCGGGACACAGGGAAACAACAACAACGGGGACGCCGGGGGGCACAGGGGGATATATAAATGACGACGGGGACACAGGGAATGTTCGATTAGCAATCACCATCAACAAAGCTCAAGGGCAATCATTAGAATAATGAGGTATAGGTCTGAATACGAATTGTTTTTCCCATAGACAATTATATGTTTCATGTTCAAGAGTCGGTAAACCTGATAATCTATTTATATACACAGACAATGGGACAGCCAAGAATGTTGTATATTCGCAAGTTTTACGTAGTTAAAAATATATATATATATATATATATATATATATATATATATATCTATATTCACAGGTGGGACACAGGGACACAGCTACAATGGCGCGTAACTAATATGGCGCGTAACGACTTACGCGCGCGGGGGGCTTGGGGGGGCGCAAAGCGCCCCCACCAACTAGGTGTTGGGGTGGCGCGAAGCGCCACCCCAACAGCTAGTATATATATATATATATATATATATATATATATATATATATATATATATATATATATATATATATATATATATATATATATATATATATATATATATATATATATATATATATATATATATTTACAGGTTGAATACAGGGACACAACTACAATGGCGCGTAACTAATATGGCGCGAAAAAAGCTAAAAAAAGAAAAAACCTAAAAAGAAAAAAACTTTAAAAAAAGGAAAAAATGAAAAAGGTAAAAAACGAAAAAGAAAAAAACACTGGGACACAAATGACGACCGGGACACAGGGAATATAAATGACGACCGGGACACAGGGACATAACTACAACGAGGACACCGGGGGGGCATAGGGGGATATATAAATGACGACGGGGACACAGGGAATGTTCGATTAGTAGTCACCATCAACAAAACTCAAGAGCAATCATTAGAATAATGAGGTATAGATCTGAATACGAATTGTTTTTCCCATGGACAATTATATATTGCATGTTCAAGAGTCGGTAAACCCGACAATCTATTATATAATTATATAAGATACTACAGCTAGTATCTTATATAATCTAGTTTGGTATTAAAAAGCTATCCGTAATTTTTCAGGATTAAAATACCATAGGTGACACTAATTATTATAGCTGTCGTCAAAAGCAGAGGGACGTCACTTTTAGCACAACAAAAAAATAAATAAAGTAAGCGATAAGTAAAGATCGATGTGAATAGCGTAATTCCCCGCTCTTTACGCTAAAGTTTGTCACTGTTTTAAAAAGTAGATTTGAGAGAAAGAGTCAACTTTAGCGCAAAGAGCGGGGCTTTGAGGAGGGAACAGCTTCTTTCATATACGGAGTAATTTTTGTTCGTTTTAAGTTTTGATGTCGCTCCTTACTTTCAGTTAAAAAAACTTGTTTTTTTATTTAATTAAGAGTATAAAATGATAGAAGGGCAACTAACCTCACCCCACGTCTTCTTTTCCCTAAATGGATTCGATAAAAATTCTTGAGATAGCCATTTTGTTCCAAATAGTCTAAATGATCATATAAATTGGCGTTCGGGGTTGAAATAGCCCCTCAGAGCCTGGTGGGAAGATTTCGAAGTTATACACAAAGGCATATAGGGTTTTTAGAATGGGTGGTTGATAAAACTTCGGATAGGACTCACTGGATTGGAAGTTCTAGTACTAATTCTGAAGTGAACTGAGAGCAACCAGCCCCCCTCCTCCCACGACCATCATTTACCAGAACAAAAGTCCAATCAAGGATTTTTAGGCATCTAATTTCTTCAACATTGTTGAAAGATCCTGTAATTATACCTTTAGGGGCGTCAATCCCCTCACCACCCCCAGAACAAAGGCTGTAAGCTAGGCAATTCGTATACTTTTTACAAACAATATATGTTATTAAGAGAGATATGCATGCTTGACCTTTACTTTCCAAAAAGACAAAGGGCGTTCGGGTGAGTCTTTCAGAGATGGTTGAGGGGAGTGCTGAACTAAATAACACGCTACTAATATTACTACAACTACCACCACTACTACTACTACGACCAGAGTACTACATCTAGGTAATCAGAAGAAATTTGAACTAAATCAAAACACATTATGTGCGTTCACATTGTAAAAAGAGTGTATATCAGGAATGGATTTGAATGTTAAGTTAGAGCTTTTAGAAAATGATTAAAGAGGATGATCAATTGATCAAAAAACAATATGCACATGCTACTACCGCTGCTACAGGCAGCGTAACTCCAGAATAGCAAAAATATCAATGAAACTTTTAAAAAAGGTAATTCGACTCATGGCTGGAAGTTGTAGTGCCCTTTTTAAGAATAAGAAGAGAGTGGAGGGCAAGCAGTCCTCCTCCCAAAGCCGTAAATTATCCAAACATATTGAATCAAAATTTTGAGACAGCCATTTTGTTCCACATAGTAAAACAGCTTAGTGCATCTTATGCAGCTAGTATACGAGTCTATTAAGAGTTCATTGATCCCCAAGGGTGCCGTAGGGGGTGAGTTTGGTATATAGAAGCTACATAATCCAGAAGACACGTTCTACTAGCGGTATCTTTTTCTCTTAAGATGAAACAACATTTAATTGAATGCAGTGGTATACGGCCGATACAGTTTAAACTACACCAAAAAAGGCACAACAAAAGTTTCGGCTGCTAATATTTCCTAAATTCCATTGAGATCAAATGGGCTATTCTCTGTGGGCAAGAAAAAAAGTATGTAGCCAAACACTCGCACCCAAAGGTAGTACATAGGAACCAAGTATTATAGACAACACATTCTATTACCGTTATTATAAATAAACTATTATCATGTTATAGAAAATATTCTCAATATTTCGCTCGTGACACTATTTCAGGTTCATCAATATGGTTGCTTTGATTCTCATGCTCAATTTACCTCTCAAATAATGGGTCTTATATAAGGGTTTTTTAACGCAAATTGAAGATCTCAAGGATCCTTATTTAAAAGTAAAATTTTATTTAAATTGAGCGAATTATTCACAAGGACATAGTTCAAAGATACCCTTCGGAAATTTTCAAAGCAGTTTAAGTCTCAATATACAGTTGAATGACAAACAATAGATATACTTAGGAAAGCGAATTTATCGCTTTCAATATACAGTTGAATGACAAACAATAGATATACTTAGGAAAGCGAATTTGTTTTCTTTATAAATCTATTCTCAACATGAGACTATATGGACATGTGTTGTAGCCTCAATAGCCGAATTGCAATTTCAGCCCTGGTGTAGATAAAGACAATTTTAAAGTCCTAATAAGCTTAGCTAATCAGGAGACAAACTTTGTGAAAATTGTGCATCGATGTGAGCATATAAAGATTCACAGATAAGATCAAGACAGCTTACAGAGGGCATTGTCTTTTAATCTTAATAACTTGATGGGAAACGTAATTGAGTAATATTTACTGTCATCTAAGCCGTGGTTGATTAAATACTTACGATAGAAAAGCGTTGATTCTTAGTCAGCCTTCTTGCAATAGCACCCCTAGGGTTGTTGACCAATTTGGATACGGGATATTCATAATCTTGATCGATTTCTTCTTGAAAATTATGCATTGTTTAAAGTGTCGTGTTCAGAACCTGGGAAAGTAAACAAATATTATTATGTAAAATCTGAACGGATGTTTGAGCAGCAATGAGTCAAGTAGAACCAATCATCTAAATGACCAAGATGTCGTTTCGCAGAAATTGAGGTTGAGACAAGACAGCACGAAACACCTCAAGCAAAACTGGAGTCTATCAGAAAACAAACATCCAGGATTATTTCGGAAGGTTTATTCTATTTCAGATGAAGGGAGGTGGTCAACTAGTGTACACAACTTAAAATCGAAGTTGTGTCAATGATTTTTTTTTTTCATGCGGATGATAAGTATACCCCCTTAAGATGTTGAACATTAGCTTCTTTAGAGTTTATATATTTTTTAGTTTTTGGGGAGAGGGTTTATAGATATAAAACCTCTCCCCAAAAACTATGGAATATACACCACTATATTTCCGTGGATCAGGCACCCTGAACTTAGGTCGTTTGGGTGATCACTCACAAACTTGCGCACCAATACGCTAGCTAACTAGAAAATGGTAAAATTTTCTTGATATGAGGTAAAAAGCTTCTTTATGCTTAGGATCAGCTTTTTCTACAATGCCCCGACTTAGGTTTCCTATTAAAACCTCCTCCACGATGAGAGGGGAGCTCTACTACCCACAATGACCATGTTGCATATATTCGTCCGAAGGTAGAGAAATCAGGCAGACTAAGATCCAGAGTAAAATGTTCTTTTCGTGGAGGAAGTGGTGGCACTAAAAAAAAGGGAAAGGTACTTTGGGTTTATTCACAGTTTACTAATAATAAAAACATAGGTTCAACAAGTACCAGGCACTGGTTAATCTGCCCGAATCGTATCCCAAGGGGTCCTTTCTCCGTGTTTATTTGATGGGCTTCACAAGGAATTTTTGGAAACAATGCTTATATATAAAAGGATCCAATGACCATCGACAAACGACTATTCCAACGTCATAAAAACTGATAAGTCGTTAATATTACTGAATAACAGCTATTCACTTTGCATGAGCTGAATATATTTTTTATAAAAAATAATGCGTCACCACGCGATAATATTGTATCCAAAAATGGGAAGAGTGTTTTAAAATTGACTCTGACATTTCTAAATCATTAGGTGGATACCACACCCTCTACCCACCCCCCCACCCGCCCTAGCGTTATGTTTAACGTTTCTATAATAGTGCGTCGAAAATCAAAATCCTTCAGTGAAAAAGGTATACCCAAACGATTTTATTAAAGGTTGAGGGGCTAAACTACGAAACATTACTGTTGAGGCCGAGATGTCAAGGTCTTCTATTTAACTTCTAAATTATTTTAGAGGCCGTGATGTTCTACATGAAAATCTACGATAATTCTTACCAACTTTGTGCGGTTTCAATTAAAAAGATGCAGGTCAGTTGGCATGTGACATTCGGTTTGGTCTTCTCTACGCTAGGACTCGCATGCAACTAAAGAAAACGAAATTTGCTGGTAAATCAGGTGGGTGAGGGGGGGGGGGCTGGTCTAAAACTAAGTTTATATGAATTATTTTATGTTCGTTTTTAACCGGACATAAATTACTTATAATTAAATACGAACTATCTATTAGTCACAATAGAAATTACTTTTGACTCAATTCAATATATGTAGGCTACATTCATATGAAATAGCACTAATTCACCAGTGCTTCCAGAGGCAGCCAGGACGTCGAGAAAAGTTGCCACTCTTTCCATTAGTTTGTTGGTGTCAGTAAATCTTGCCAGAGGAGCTGGATTGATGTATGCAGATTACGTAGATCGATCTGGGACGTTCTGGGCCTTCCTCTTTGGCGTGACCTTGTTGGTTGGCAGGAAAGCGCTGCGTTGAGTAGTCGAAAATTGACCATACGTAGTATGTGGCTAAGGTATCACTATTCACGATCTCTTCTGATATCTGTCACAGGAGGCTGGCCTGTCTTGTCGCAGACAGATTAATTAGTTATCATCTGCTCCCAACAAATGTTGATGATTCTTCTCAGTCATCAGTTTTCGAAAGCAAGCATTTGTCTCTCTTGTTTCTGATTCAAACAACAGGTTTTAGCTACGTAAAACAAGCTGGCACAACGTTACTATACGACCTGAGTTGGAAAATAGGGGGAAACATCCCCTAAAAGTCATACAAAATCTTAACAAAAAAGTCTTAACAAAAATCACACCATCGCATTCAGCTCATCGGAGAACCCTACAGTAGAAGTTTCAAGCTCTTATCAACAAAAACGTGGAACTTAGTATTTTTTGCCAGAAGACCGATCACGAGTGTGTGTTTATTTGTTTGTTTGTTTTTTCCAGGGGTGATTGTATCGACCAAGTGGCCCTAGAATGTCGCGAGAGGACTCAACGTCCCGCTCTTTAAGCTATTTACTGTTTTATAAAGTAGATTTGAGAGAAAGAGTCAAAATTTAGCGTAAAGAGCGGGGCGTTGAGGAAGGGACAACCCATTTCATACACGGAGTAATTTGTTTTCGTTTTAAGTTTTAATGTCGCTCCTTACTTTCAGCTAAAAAAACTTGTATTTTTTTAATTTAATATGCACTAAAGCTTGAATTTCATCCCAATTCTTTAAGAATGATCCCTGAATCACAAAGGCCGTAGAATATATAGTTGAAATTACTAAAAATACTTTGGCGTAAAGAGTAAGGTATTACAAAGGAGACGAACCCCCTTATATGCATGATATTTTCTGTTCGTTTTAAGTTTTAATGCTGCTCCTTACTTCCAGTTGAAAACACTTTTTTTATTTATTTTCTCATTGTTTTTTTTCTTAAATAATATTAGAAAATCCTGCGCCCCCTTCATGTAAATTCTCTTCCCTCATGATAAATTCCTCCACGGAAAGATCCTCTAATGTAACCCCCTCCCCCAACCTATCCCCATCCCAACTCGAAAAAGTCCCCCTAGTAGCATCTGTATACTGTCCGACAGCCATTACTATATGTAAACAATGGTCAAAGTCCGTAACTTGCAGCCCCTCCCCCGGGGACTGTAGGGGATTAAGTCGTCATCAAAGACATAGTTATAAGGTTTTTCGACTATGAGGAACAGAATGGCTATTTCAAAATGTTGATCCAGTGACTTTGGGAATTAAATGAGCGTAGGAGGGGGCCTAGGTGCCCTCCGATTTTTCTGGTCGCTCAAAGGGCTCTAGAACTTTTAATTTCCATTAGAATAAGCCCTCTCGTGACATTCTAGGACCACTGGGTCGATACAATCACACTAAAAAAAAACAAAAAAAAAAAAAAACACCACGATCTGTCTTCTGGCAAAAATACGAAATTCCACCTTTGTAGATAGGAGCTTGAAACTTCTACAATTGTTACAACAATATTTTATAAAATAATTTGTTTGCTTTTATAAATAAAAAACTATCCAAATGGGGGCGCGAAATACAAATTAAAATTGGGAATAAAATCATTTTACCAATACAGTGTTTAGTAGATTAATCTAACGAAAAATAAATATTATCAACGAAGTTTTCAATAAGTTAAACCTAAGAGACTGATTTCAGTTTTATGTGTCTGGGACTTATTAAAGATTCAGAGGTAGTATTTAGTGCTGATTAGGTAGCTATCTACAGTGATGTCTGTTATTTAATGATGATGATGCATTTATTTCCCAAAACAACACGAGAAAGTGTTGTACTAAATTAAAACAGAGGGAAGAAAAAAAGGAGAGAAACAATGAAACAAATATAAGAAAGTACACAAACATAAACATCACTGAAAATAAAATAACAGTACGCTAAAGCAGAAAATAGTGAAAAATGAGGGACCAAATGCTTCTAAAAATGTGTGATCTGGCAACAACTGCAGCTAGAGATCTGTAATATTTTCCCCCTACCATTTCCTATGGAAGGAGTTGCCATAGAAAATTACACTCACCTTGCAACAGAGAGCACAATACCCTACAGGGATTCAAGGACAAGCAATAAAATGTAAAAAAAAAAAACTTTTTGCCTTTTATCAGTTGAAAACCTATAGCTGCAAGATCTTGGGATAAGAGGAACAGATTACACAGAGAAATTATTAAAGGACACAACCCTGCAAAAAAATTGCTGAAAAGATGCAGAGCAAAAAAATTACGTAAATACTCAATAATTTACTTTTTTAAGGATTGTAAAAACTCTAACAACAAGCTTTGACCCACAACACCAAGATTGGGAGTTGCATACTCTTCCTATTGAACTACTAGGCTTGTTAGATTACTTTCCATGTTTTGAGTGATAAAGTATATCTGTAAAAATATAGTATATCTTTTCATAAAAATAAGCAGATTCTCTCTAGTGTCATAGACATGTAATGATTATCCTGGTGGATTTATAAAATATTCTGTTATCCAAGGTTTGCAAGGATTATCCCTTTTTTCTTGGCTTTGACATACTTCTCAGACTCTTGATTATCCTCGCCAAGATACTATTGCCTTAACATACCACTGGATTATTCTCTCAAAAAAGGAGGTGGAATGATTCAAAAGAGACTAACCAATTTAACTCAAACTAATCAAAAAGTTCTCTAAAATTCATTATTCATAAAAATGAGCAAAAACAGATTGTTTTATGTATTTAAAATCTAAAAAAAATGCCTATGATTATAGGCTATCTCCCAACACCTGATTATCAAAAAACCTTGCAATACACCAAAACCATGTACTCTAGCTTCAAAGTTGATATGTACTGCTGTAACACTGTGCTAACCACTACCAACTACCACAATTGTGTTATTATAAAATCAAAGTAATCAAGTTCAAGTTCCTTTTATTACGAATATATTTCTATTTGCAAACAAAAATCTCTTAATGGCCCATTATTTGGGGAAAAAAATATAAATAAATATTAAGTATATTCACATTTAAAATATATTTAGATTCTACTCACCAATCCCCACCTAAGTGCAAGTTATCTCTGCACCACCTACTTAAAAAAATCAATAAACAAATAAACATCAAGGAACCAACACTTACACCATCTATTTCTAAATAATAAATTTGCTTCAAAATAATTAATCAATATAAATAACTGATCAATAATACAATGGCACCAGCACATCATCAAGGTTCCTAGTTTCATAAGCAATGACATTTCTAACAAGCTCAAATAGCCTGGAAAAAACTTGATGAAGTTCTGCACAAAAATATTGAAATGTAATCAAAGAGAGGTGCAGCATATGAATATCTTTTATCTTCAGAAGTTCAACAGGAATATGGGTGGTAGACTGCAGGACTTTTGCTGATTTCGGTTGGAGATTATGTAAAGGTGTAAGTAAAGATGGAAATGTAGACATTCACACTGACAAGCAGTAACATAAACAAGGGTAATTAAGAGAGAAGTATAATAGACAAAGGGTAGAGAAAGCAAAGACTCACTTCAACTTCCAAATAATCCCAAGGCCTTGAGAAACCTTTAACCTCATCAACTCAATATGCTGCTTGAAAGATAGGTTTTCATCTAGAAATACCACAAAGAATTGAAAAAACCAGTCAGCTGGGCAGGATATGGATCCCCTAGATGTTTGAAGCTCTGTCAGTGTATGACAGCTTTTGCCTATGCAGCAGAATATAAGAAGAGTTTTTTTTTTTTTTACGTTCAACACTAATAAATTTACATTAAACCATTGATATATGTTTTATGTCATCAATTGTAGCTTGAGGATAAGGGATGATCAATCAGGTGCTGTTGTCAGCAAATGCAAAGAGTTCTTCCTGCTGACCAGAGGTAGCCAAGGCTCCAACCTCAGCATCTCCTTTCTGGCACAATTAAAAACAGAAACGAGATTGTGGATTGCTGAATAGCCAAGAGAGGTCATTGACACAAATGAGGAAAAGAGATGACACAAGAACTGAGCCTTGTGGCACTTCATATTCAACTGGAACATGCTCATCAGAAGCTTCAAATGCAATATATTAGCAAGTTAAGAAGAAAACCAGAACAGAGCTTCTCCACAAACACCATGATGTGACAACTTACCAAGAAGGATCTTGTGGGTAAGGCTGTCAAAAGCTTTCTTCACATCAAGGAATATTGCTGCAGGGATAAGGCTGGAGTCTAGAGACTGTTGTATAAAATGAAGAAGCATATTATATGCATGTTCTCTTGAGCACTTCTTCCAAAAGGCAAACTGGTGCAAATGAAAAAACTTTTTTGCATCCAGGAAACTCAGCAGATGCTTTAGGATAGACTTTTCAAATATTTTAGAAAAAACAGAAAGAAGAGAAGTAGGCCTTTGGTTCCTCAGGTCCTCCCTGTCACCTCCTTTAAATAGTGCTATCCCTCATGCCAACTTAAGATGCTGGGGAAATGTTACAAGCTTGGATGACTGGTGAACCATGTGGGACAGTGGTGTAATAATTGACAGAAGAATTTGTTTAATTACTTTGAAAAGAATTTGGTCAAATCCAGCTGAAGTATTTTTTGATGATGAACTTATTATTATTAGTTCCTGCTCAGTAACTAACTCAAAAACCATCAACTTTGCACAGGAAAGACCACAAATCTGCTTTCAAGATCTTTAACTTGAAGAAGGAACTGCACCCAATGCTGTTGTTTTTCTGATTTCAGCAAAAAATTTGGTCATCTCATATCCCACTTGGTCTTCATCTGAGAAAAGCTAATTCTGAACATCAAGAGATTTAGGGGGCTTTTGAGGGCTTGTTGATGGTTGCATAACTTTCTTAATTACATCCCAAGTTTTCTTAATGTTTTTGCTGCAATCTGCAAACCTTTGGGAAAAATCTGTAATTTTAGCTTTCCAAATCAGAGTTTTAAGTATGGTCCAATATAGTTTAAAAGCCTCTAATTTAGCATTGCTCAGTCTATTCCTATACTCTTTTGAAAGATTCTGTTTTCCTCTTTATTGACATGAGTATTGCAGCTGTAGTCTATGGGGCTATGGGTGTTGATCTTAGAAAGACTTGGTTGGGGTGTTCAGTAATTAGGCTATGTATAAATTTCTCCTTTACTGTTTAATAATAAAAAAATAAAATACCTTAGTATAATTTTCTAAGCTCACCCTTTCAGGTATTGTAAACTCCCACAAAATAGAGTATAAGTCATCTTGGAGCTTTTCAATGTTTTCTGGTGCATATTGGAATCTTGGTTTATTATCAGGGGCTATTTAAGGGGTAAGCCAGGGGAGTGGAAGTGAAAATCCTACAGGGAAATGACCCACTGTATCTGATAGTAGCCTTCATTCCTTACAGATTGAATGGATAAGAACACATTGTCAATTAAGGTTCCAGATTAGTTCAAAATTTTGTAGGGATATTTAATCAGGGAGTTGACCCACACACAATAACTAGTGCCAGAATATCATAAGCCTGACTCAATGATGTATCCATCGTCAACATTAAATTCACCTATTAAAATTATTTCTGACTTTTTAGACAATAGGCCTAGGCCTAGCCTACTTTCTCAAGAACATTATCTAAGATTTCTATAAATTGCTTTGTTGATCTGCTTGGAGAGCTATATATTTCACCAATTATTATCTTTTCTTTGTAGCAAGTAGCAAATTATGTGAATACAATTCTATGAGTAGCCAATCAATACCCAATAGGTTGTTAACAACAGTTTTTCTGCATTTGAAGTAAAAATTATTTTCTTAACAAGTTTCCTTCTCAACATATCCAATTGTGTTAATACCCAAAAAACCAAACAGAGAATCAAAAGAAAATTGGCCTATGTACAAACAATAGAAAGAAAAATAAATTCTTCTTCTAGACGTCTAAGGCAAACAATATTATCTCTGTGGATATTAGCACTTCAATAAAAAGTTATCCTTAGTCCCAAAAATAGCAACCACCTCAAAAGCTGCTTTAAACAAAAATAGGAGGGCTGAATTCATTACCCTAGGTTCAGGACTTCCAACAAGTCACTCTGAGGTAATTATTCATCACATACATTTGATTTTGTAATTCTTTATCTGATCTAGCCTGAAATGATTAGAATAAATAAAAAGAAATAACCATTAAAACATTCTAAAACCTTCCAACGTGTTGAACTTTCGAAGATCTGGATATTACGGGCTATGTTGCCGCTTTCTCGAGATACAGCGCATAGCCCAGATTTGCGCAATCACAAGCCCAAAAATAGACCACACTGGCCCAAAAATAGTGAAATAAATTGACCTTATTATGCTCTATTATATTTCTATTAGGGGCAAACGAGGAAAAAATACAGTTGGCATATCAGATAAACTACACATAAATGTATGTCAATAGCAAAATAAAAGCCCTCTGAAGGAACAAAAACTACTACCCCTCTACGTATGCCGTCGTAAAATTGATTAGTAATTTACTGAAAGCAAAAAGCGAATCACTTTTTAAACACTCACTTTCTTATATGAATATCATGATTTTATTGCAAAACAGTGTTATGTTAACAGTGTTATGTCAAACTTAAAAGAATACCTCGTAACAATCAGAAAATTCATCTTTGCACTGTTTTGTTCTAAGCTTCTAGCATGCCACTGGTGAATTTACCAGTTAAATATTTGCTAAATAGGCTAAGGGCTATAACTGGTTATCGATATTGCCCTCTAAGTGGCTTCTTTTTTTATAGCATTGAGAGAATAACCTTTTTTGGATTTTCGAAAAAGCGCTTGTCAATTTTATGACTGCAAAAGTTGGAGGGGGGGGGGGTAATATCTCTGTTCGTTTTAAGCTTCAACTTCGTTCTTTCCGACCATTTAATGCATGAGTCATACGTAACTAAGTATTATGCATTATAAGGTATTCAATCTTTATCCATTATGTTCGAACCCTGAGTAAATAAAATCATACTGAAACCACAATTACAGGAAGGTTTATTGTTACTCATTGTTAAAATTGTTGTAAATTTAAGAAACGTCTAAGGACTTGGGAAATCTCAAAGATTTCATCCAAAATTAAAAAAATCCTGCTTTTTTGACGTCAGTTGATCCCTTGCTTTCCCCAAACTTACACATATTATATATATATATATATATATATATATATATATATATATATATATATATATATATATATACAGACATGTCACCTTTATTTGTTATTATGAAGGATCATTTCTGGCGTATCAAGTATCACACACGAGGAGCTCCTCATGTACACTACGTGTTGTGGATTGAAGATGCTCCTATTTTTGGGAAATCAACAGCATCTGAAGTTATTCAATGTAGACATAGCATTATAATTTGAGAAATGCCAAACACATTGACAAGTCCGACCCTTCACAAACTAGTCAAAGGACATCAATTGTATCGCTATAATAAATACTTTAATGAACATGCAAGTGGAAAAGAGGAAGATGAATTATACATTGTAAGTTTGGCCTTTCTCGTCCTACAAGGGAATGAAAAGCATTACATATTTAACACCATCGACTGCTTGGCTTATGATACAGACCGTAAGAAGCCACGAAAAAGAATATATCATCTGCCTCAAGCGTTACATAAATAGCTACTCTCCTGCGCTACTAATTGCTAATCAAGGAAACATTGACGTTCAATATATTGGCCATTTGGGCTCTAAATTGGCATATTACATCCGAGTCGAAGCGGTAGCTAGCAGCCTAGTAAGAAAAGATCAGGTCCAATACAAAAAAAATATGCTAACTCCTAAGAATATTGCCAGATCGAAAAAAGAAGTATACTATTACAACAGCCGTGCTTGAAACCTCTATGTAGGAAATTTACTGTGCCTTAGAAAATCTGACTTACCGTGCCTTGGCTTGAATACAAGGGCAAAATATTGGCTTGAAAATCTAGAAAAGTGGCTGAAACCACGATATTCTGTATTTACGTCATCTTTTTATTTTTTCTCTTCAACCTAATATCGCTTGGCACTGGGACATCGTAGAGAGCTGTTTCATGGCTTATTTTAAAGAAAATTTTATGGGATTAAAAACATTTTGTAATTAAAACAAATATTTTAAAAATATAATCAATTTTTTACGAAAAACTACATTTTCTATAATACTGTAGTAGCTTGTTTATTGAAACATCGGGAGTTTGTCACCTCTACGTGCTTTTGTAATAAAAAACAAAACAAAAATATTTAAAAATTTTTAATCTTGTAAGAGATGATCACACCGCATAGTAAAAAATAAAAAAGTCTATAACTCCTAAAACTAGAATCAAATCAAAAAACTAAATACACTGGTAGACTCGCATTGTCCAATACCCCTGTATAGAAAACTAACTGTCCCTTGGCTGAAAACAAAGGAAAATATATTTGTTTTGAAAATCCCGAAAAGTGGCTGCAACCACAATGTCCCACATCGACAGCAGGTTGGTTTTTTCTTTCGTTTTTTTCCAGTGCAGCTGGTGGGCTGTGCTAAGACAACGGTTTTACCTTAAGGGTTCGGAGAAACTATATTTGTGACACGTAGGAAGTGACAAAAAAAAAATAAAAACGCATCATAAAGTTGTTTATATTCATTTCTGTTCCGTTTTTACGAGTCGGAAAAAAATTTTGGAGTGGGGAAGAACAAACACCCTACTCACCACCCTGGATACAAAATAACTAAAGTGGAAAAACAATCTTGCTTTCTCCTTCTGTCTTCCTTTTATTATATATATTTTATATTTTTTACATTATTGATTATTGATTACATTTTACATGTTATTTATTATATATCATTTATTATTTTATACAGTTTATAGTTCTTATGTTTGGTTCTATGGTGCAAGTTTGTTTCTGTGTTTGTGCTGTTGCATTGGTGATTTCTTTTTTCACTATAGCCCAATTAATATTTAGGTAAATTAGCAACAACTTTTCTGGAGCCCACTACGAAATATAAAAAAAAAAAAAAACAGTGGAGTGATAAATTGTGAAAAAAAAGAAACAAAAGTTAACATGAAAAGATCAACTAGATGAAAACACAATGAAACCTCTAAATTGAAGAATCAGACAACCCCTCATCGAGCCCAGCCTGTTTTGCGGTTAGATTTGGAACATTAAAGTCCTTGTGACTTTATACATTCTTATACCACAGTTGAAAATAAAGTAAGAATTCTAATTGGCTAAGCAAGCAGCTTAGATTCCTCGTTTTCTTTTCTTTTTTTATGAAAATTGGAAATAAACTAGGCCAAATACCACAAGTCAGTCATAATTGAGTACAACTTTGCTAAAATTTAAAGGTTATATTTACTCGTTTCAGCAAAGATTTTCAACACCCAATTTGGAATATAGAGTAAAAAAAGAGTAAATTGAAATATCATTTTTTGAACTGATTAAGGAGAAATTTACATGACCAAACACATTTTGAAAATAAGGAAAAATCCACGATTAATTTTAATTAGTTTTTAATTTATCTTAATATCAATAATTAATAAAAAACTTAACATAAACACATCCCCTCTAAACAGCACGCCATGATAGGGAGAAGGGATAATCAAACAAATCCACAAAAAGAAAAAAATAATTTATTTCGACCTCAGGAAGGGTCAGAAGGAAACAAAGCTATAAATTAATAAATTTCGCTTTTTTAAAGTATTCACTTTAAATAAAACCTCCATATACAGTTATGCAGTTTTAAATAGTAGTGGGTACTGCATTAAAAAAGGAACGCAGGTAAAAAAGAGAAAAAAAAAACTGCGCTGCCAAACTGCTTAAGAAGCTGTAGCTACCTTTAGAAGGTGTAGTTGTCTTTAGACATCATCATATCAGTAATATTTGAACATTCTATGTGCATATCATTCTACAATTTAGTTAATATTTTTTACTTTTTTTCACGGTTGAACGTTGTAACGCTATCGAAATTGGGGTGTTGCCCAAAAACTTCTTAATTTTGAGACAACCAAAAGAAAATCTTCGAAAATCAAGACCCAGGAGGCGAAAAATGTTTTTATTTTGATGTTTTTGGTCCTTAAAGATTAGCGTCGGTAAGTGTCCACGAAAAGAACCATTGTAAATTATTTGGGCCGAGGAGTCAAAAATGTTTTTATTTTGATGTTCTTGGTACTTTAAGATTGGCGTTGGAAAGTGTACGCAAACGATATCACTGTAAATTATTTGTTGTCGGGTGATCGAGCAGAATAGTAAATGACTTTTTGCGCAGCTTCTTCAGGGGCACCAATTTACGAAATGTAAGTGAGGGTAGGGAGGACAGGGATTTGAGTCATTATACAAAAAAAAATACATTTTTGAAAATATAGGGAAGAAAAAGCCCTGGAGGGCGACTGGTCCCCCTAACCCAATCAATTTGTGCCACAAGTTACTTGTAAATTACCCACTTAAAATAGCTAAAGCTGCTGAAATAAAATCTGCACTATCTAATACCCCAGATAATTACATATGGGAAAATGGTAGGAGAAAATTATTGAAACGAAAAAAAAAAACAGAAAAAAAGAAAACAATAGTATTTAGTGTTACCCAGGAAGAGCCTAATGATGAAAAACCAAATAAAACAATTATTTTTGATAGCCTTTAAATCAAATGTAGGACCAAACCTATGATAATATTTTTGCTAGATGGTGCTCAGAACTTTGGATGTTAGACAGTGCTCTGTTTTGATGATTGACAAGGTATCACAATATCTTTACACTTTAGAACTCCACATTAGAATCTTCTCCCTAGAATAGGGTTTTTGAGTTTTTCTAGGGTTGAACTATTTATTTAGGGTTTTCTAGGGATTTTTGTGGGCTTTCTGGATTTTCCAGATACAATTCCCAGTCGATTCAAAGACATTAACCTTAAGTATAAGGATTACATCAACAAGAAAAGAGAGATATCTACGAAGCAGGTTTGGTAAAACATCGGAATTCATGGAGAGGGCTAACGCTAAAGTGCTTGACCAATCATTGTTTTCTACAAACTTGTCTTTGCCTGAGGAACTTGATGGACTATATACAATATTTAAGTTAAACGATCTAAGAAATGAAGTTAGGTAGTCACTTTGTGTACCTTTCGTAATATTAGATAGTGACGGTAGGCTATATTCATTGTGTACACGATCTGTATCAGTATGAAGTCCAGCTTTCTATGAGAAATAAAAAGATTCAATAGTTAAACGAGTCAAACGGAAATTCAAAAGAATTTGATATGGAAAAAGCTTGACTCAAGCTTATAAATTGGTTGATGAATTTAATATAGAATGGTAGTTGGTAGGCAGAAAAGCCGACAGAAATTCTAATATTTGTTGTTGATGAAAAACTTGATCAACACTCAGTTGATAAAGTTGATCAGTTGATCATGTTTATGAAAAAATTGCTTGAAAATAAGAAGCCTCATATCAAAATATTTTAGCAACTGAATAATGAATGAGCTATTCATAATAAAATTCTAATTGCCTTTTGTTCAAATATACTTTTGAGTATTGCCCACATGTAAATATTATTATGTGTAATAATTAATCCCGCATAAATATACCTGTGACTTTAATTATACTGTTAAATATACTCGCAAATGAACTCGAATTGATTTAAAAAAAATTAGTTTTTGTTTCAGAAGTAATGAGTGAAGTCGAAACTTAAAATGAACAAAAATTGTTGCTCCGCATAATACGCAAATTGTATCCACAAAGCTAGCCGAAGTAAACTAACTCGTAATATTTTCCAAAACTAGTAAAATTCTGAAAACTAGCTCTCTACTGAAAACACAAAAGTGAACTTAAATAATAACCTGTTCTGTTAGGATCAGATATTTCCTTGAGTAGACAACAAAAGATAAAGACTAATTTATAAGTCTTTGAAAAATCTTCCATCAGCCATGACATCGATAACTTTTAGTGTACAATTGAAATTTTCTCAAAACTCTAGAAAACTAGGTTTTCAGTAAAGTACATGTTTCTAGAAGTCTACAACTAGTCGGAAAAAATCATAAGTCAGTTTATTAAAGCTAGTTTTGTAGTTATATCTCGTGTAATCTGCGAAGAAATAATTTTTGTTTGATTAAAGTTTTATCTTCACTCTTCACTACCGTAAGAATTAATTATTTTAATTAGCTTTTACTCGTTTTTCTTTAAACTTACAGAATAAAGCCAATAAAAAGATCTTGATCTAATTTAAGTAATGAAACTAAACAAGTTAGTAGGATTCTTTGCTAAAATACGATATTGACTTATACTATAGTTATACTTAAAATTGAAGTCCTCGGAATGGCTAAACAGGGAAGTAAGGTCTCTTCCAAGGGCATGTTTCTGCTTTTTAAGTATGCTGTATAAATTTCGTTTTACATTTCATTTACTATGATTGTAAGTTTAGAAATAATATAAAGGTCTTCAAAGTAACAAAAAGTTATCAAAAACTTCAGTATAGAAGATTTTGGAAGATATTTCACTTTAGAATATCATAGTAACTATAGTATAAGTTAGTATATCACAATTTCAATATTCCGACGGGGAGTAAGAGACCAGCTGCTTATGTGCCTGCAATATGTTTATGCATATAGGTGCAGGTTTAAAAGTAGCAAACACAATTTTGCGTTAGCCATTTATTTTTTGTTATTCAAAAAAGTTGGAAACAGGTCTGATCTTCGTTTTGTTCCTTATAAACTGTAAGTAAGTAGCGATGCGGCTCAATATTAACCGAAACTTTAAGAAATAGAGTCTAGATAACAATAGATACATCAAAAGAATCGAATCTTGATGTTTATTTAAAAAATAAGAAAATGATGAAGTTTAGTGTTAACCATCAAAAGTTACGAACCAAAAGAAATTTGCCCAATTTCTGAAAAAGAGGGGAAAACAGGAAATCACATCATCAGATTCAGAATATCAGAGGGCTTACTGTTGAGGTTTCAATATTCTATATACAAATATGTGGAATTTTGTTTTATTGCCAGAAGAATGATAGAGGATATTTGTTATTTTTCTTTTGCTTTTTTTTTCTCAGAGGTAATCGTATCAAACCAGTGATCGCAGAGGGTCGGAAGAGGGCGCATGTAGTCGGAAATCAGAAGTTCCAGTGCACTTTTTAAGTCACCAAAAACATTGTAGGGCACCTGGCCCCCTTCCGTGCCCGTTTTCCTCAAAGTCACCTATTTTTTGACAGCTAGTTTGCTCAGCATAGTCAAAAATCTAGTAACCATGCCTTTGAGGATGACTTTATCCCCCAAAATCCCCTGAGAAAGGCTGCAAGCTAGGAACTTTGCCTATTGTTTACATATAATGTGGGTTATCGAGAAGTATACAGATATTATTTAAGGGGGGATTTTTCTGGTAGGAGAATTACGTGGGAGGATCTTTACACTGAGGAATTTTAATGGAGGAAGGACATTTTCGATGGAGGAAGGACAAACTACCTAAAAACAACCATAAATAGTAACTTATCTCATTAATAAAATTGTATTGCTTCATTTACCCCCCCCCTCCCTCCAACTTATGGACAAAAATACAGTCCACCCTAAATATTTAAACTATATTAACCAATAGTTTGACTTTTTCTTCTGAGTTATTTTACGGCAAACGATAATTAATAGGCAGGAAGAAAAGAGTGACCTTATTCTAAAAGATAGTACGAATATTTCTAGTGGGCAGTATAATTTCAGGCAAAGAGTAACATACCCTCTGTACTTGTGTATGTATTCGAGCTATGGAGCCTTCCAAAGAACGCAGAGAAACGATAATTCGGCCTCGAAAACTACTGCTTACGTATAATCTTTGGGATCCACTAGACCGAGAGGATGACGAAGGACCAGATAAGGACAGGTTCTGAACAGTCAATGTTGACCAATGAGATCAGTATGAGGAGATGGAGATACTGGGGTTGTATAATCTACAAGAATGAAGGATGTCATCACACTATGCATGGTATTTGACCCAATTCTGTCTTCGTAGGTGGGTGCAACCACTAGGTCGGTCCCTAGAGAAAGAGACAAGACGTCTTCAAACTAAATTGAATGAGCACTGGCCCCTGGCACAAAATTGGCTAAATCGAAGGTCTACTATTGCTGCCTTATGTACCTCTAGACATGGGAAAACCTAAGTTTTAGTAAAGAAGCATGAAAAGGCAAATCGATCTCCACCTATTCCTTCTCGAAAAGTAATGGGCAAAACTTACAATTTCCTAACATTCATTCCCCACCAAAAGTAAAAAACTATACCAATTGGTTAAAAATATTTTTGATGCTTGACACATAAGAAAAAAAATTGTTGTACTAAAAGAATAAATGCATTAGAAGCTTTGCTAGAATGTCTGTTGCTTTTGTTTGCCTTGGTCAATTCTAAAAGGTATTTCCCCCCAAAGAGTACGCAACAATATCATTCTTGTGTGAAGCATTTGGAACTTTTTTGGCTATTTTTGCCCTGTTACTCCACATGGTGAAACCCTTAACAAAGGGTTCACAAAATAGTTAAAGATCAGATTTTATTATCAGATCATTAATAAAGTCTCAGTTATTTCATTTAATATAAACGGCACCAAAGATAAGGATTTTATTATTGATGAGTTGTACGATTCCTACTACTTGGTATGTTTCCAGGAGCATCTTCTCACTGCTTCAAGTTTGAATTTTTTGCGTCGAAGTCAGCATCATACTGCGTTCCTGAGTCTAACAAAAGTTACTTGCGGTCGCCCATCCGGTGGACTAGCCTGTGTCTTTAAACGGGACATTGATCAACTCTCCCCAGTACTCTTCTACTCCGACGAATTTTTTTTGGCTGTGCGTGTTGGAAGTATCATATTTATAAATTCTTATCTCCCATATGAAGGATAGGATACTGGATCAGATCCTTGAATAAATTCGCAAAGGCTTGTGGTCTACTGAAAAATTTTGTGAATCATGTACTGTCAAACTCTCTACAATACATAATAGTTGAGGACCTTAATACTGATATTAATCAATCTTATGTGAGAAGTAATTGGCATTTTGAATGTCTTCCGTCATAGTGCATTGTGCCCAAATCCCACAACTTTTCATATGTTAATCACTCTGAAAGTACAAGTGATATTGACCATATTATTTTTTCGCTGGGCAGTGTCTCTTCTTCTGTTCATGTTAATGAGAAAGATACTGACCACCTGCCAATTTCAGATATATTTACAATGGATATTGATCTATCGAAAACCAATTTCTCGAGAGAAAAATCAAAAAGAATGCCTTGCTTATGTAATTTTGATAGACCATAAAATTCTGGACAATAGCTGTCTCGGGGGAAAAATTTATTATATAATTGTGGAGTAATTTTACCATTTTGTTTTAGATCTTTTAATTCTTTTATAATTTTGTTAGCAAACTGATCAGTATGATCGTGGGTTATAGTTTTATATGTAGTTTTGTCATTTAGATGTGCCTAAACTTTTTGTGTCGTACTCTTTCGTATCCATGACAACCAAAGAATTGCTTTTATCGGCTTTAGTTATAATAATGGACGGATCTTTGTGGAGATTCGATAGAATTCTTAGGTCACGCAAATTATCTGGTTTTATATTGGCGGGAGGATTAGCCTTTTTTTTAATATTGTAAAGTGTATCGATAAGAGAAGCCATTTATTTCGTCTGGGTTGGAAATAGATGAATAAAATTTGTGCAAAGAAGACTCTAGAGAGGAAATCAAATCCGCCACAGGAACTTGTTGTGGAAGAAAAGAGAATTTTGGACCTTTTTCGATAGTTTGAATTTCCAATGCTTCAAGCGTTCTAGAGGACAATTTAACCACAGCCGGTCCAGGAGTGAATCTTGGAGCATAAAGAGTTATTTATGGATGATTCATTTCGTAGGTTTTCCAATTTTTTAATAAGTTGTTCCCTTATTATAGGAAATAAGAGCTAAGAGCTCATATGGCACTTGCGACGAGGCCAGAAGAGCTAAGAGCCAAGAGCTCATATGGTATGAGCTCTAACAAAATTCTAAGAATCAACAAATTGATTTAAAAGGAAAATCAGAGGCTTAATTCCGGTCGGGGTTTAAAATAAGAGCTCTGATTCACGATGTCCTTCTAAATATCAAAATTCAATAAGATCCGATCACCCACTCGTAAGTTATAAATACCTCATTTTTTCTAATTTCCCCTCTCCCTTTAGCCCCTCCAGATGGTCGAATCTGGGAAAACGACTTTATCAAGTCAATTTGTGCAGCTCCCTGGCACGCCTACCAATTTTCATCGTCCTAGCACGTCCAGAAGCACAAAACCCCTCCCCCCAACTCCCCAAAAAGAGAACGAATTCAGTACGGTTACGTCAATCACGTATCTACGATATTCGCTTATTCTATCCACCAAGCTTCATCCCGATTCCTCCATTCTAACCGTTTTCCAAGATTTCCAACTTCCCCCAATGTCAACAGATCTGGTCGGGATTTGAAATAAGAGCTCTGAGACATGAATTCCTTCTAAAAATTAAATTTCATTAAGATCCGGCCACCGGTTCTTAAGTTAAAAATACCTCAATTTTTCAAAATTAACACCCCCCAGCTCCTCCAAAGAGAACGAATTCGTTCCAATTATGTCAATCACGTATCTAGAACTTGTGCTTATTCTTCCCATCAAGTTTCATCTCGATCTCTCCACTCTCAGCGTTTTCCAAGATTTGTTTCAGTCCTCCAACTCCCTACGTCCCCAGATCCAATTCGAGTCAAAAATGAAGCATCTGAAACATAAGATCCTTCTATATATCAAGTTTGATTAAGATCCAATCACCGATTCGTAAGATAAAGATACCCCAATTTTCACGTTTTCCGAAAATTCCGGTTTCCCCCTCCAACCAGAGGTGCCATTTGGAGGGGGGTCAGGGATGGACAAATGCCCACCCCAGATTTCCCAGAGGGGCCGAAGCTTCCACCATAAAGGGCCCTTTGTCGGCCATAATAATCCATTACGTCCAACATAATCCGTTCTGTACAATTGATTTGAAATTACTGCAAGTCTATTAACCAAAGAGCGTAATTACCTCACGACCTTTGGGGTAATTACGCTATTTGCTATTAATCATTGTAAACTTCGAAAGTAGGTTAGATACATTATAAAATTCTCAAGTTCTGTCAAATACCCATGTCCTAGATGATTATATTAATATTGTAAATTCTGAATATTTGCAGTAATTCCTCTAAGTTGACAGACTAAAATAGGTCAGTTCCTGTCAAATGTTTTGATGTTTATTTTTATGCTTTAGTGAATATAAGCCACCTTTTTAAATTACTCGAGTCAGTTCTTATTCTGTTTCTGTCCTCGTCTTAAGTACATTTATTGTATGATATGTGTAAATAAACATTTTTACGCTCGAAACATAAGCCTTATGAAAGTTAGAGACGGTTGACATCCTCTACCGGTCGAACTCCAGATTGTAGGCCAACGCTACCATACGACTCTAAAGACGAGAGCACAGAGAGAAGTAGAAGACTACATCATTAAGCCTATTAACTTTTTAGTTAGGTAAATATAAAGGTATTAATAGCCATTAGCATTAGAACTCAAAAGATCACCAAGCATCTGAAAAAATTGTGACAACTTCGACGCTAGGAAAGAACTTCATCCAATCTGGAAATCAGACTACTACTTTGGCTGATGAAATGAAGCAAGAGTACTCCGAGACTTTCGACCGTCTACTAGCCAAATTTGACAGAAAGTTCACAGATAACTTTCCAGTGCTGAGAACACTCGAACCCTTGGATTCAAGCTCGACCAAACTTATGGACACAGAATTGCTCAAGCGTTTCTCTCCTCTTTAAGGTGAGCTGGATATCGACGACATTCTTCTCGAATCTCAAGCTGGTATTGCCAAGCATTTCCTGCTCGATGAGGAGAAAAAGCCAGAAAACTTCCTAGACATTGTCGACCATCTTCCGGCATTACCAGTGGCTTACTCAGAAGTAATTAAAGTACTTTGTATTGCCGCCACACTTCCTGTGACAACAGCGAGCAATGAGCGTTTGGTTTCTAGCCTAGACATAGTGAAAAACTACCTGCGGTCTACAACAGGAGACGATCGTCCCAGTCACCTCCTTTCGTTGTTTGCAGAGAAGGATTTAGTAAAAAATTGGACTACGACCAGCTTGTTGACGATTTTGCTAAGATGAAACCTCGGCGGCTCCCCTTGTTACCTTGAGTGTCGTAATATTTTTTTCTCTTGTTATGTTTTCCCTTTTTGCAAATATATTTGATCTGAAAGATTTTTGCTGAAGGAAAACCAAGATTTTGGTTACAACCCTCAGCATGTTAATGAAGATTACTTTCACCGACGTATTGTTTACTAAAATAAGAAAGTTTCTCACTGAGGAAGGCCAGCCTGTAGTCTGGTTGAATTTTCCACTTTAATCACTTAACCTCGTTGATTGTGATCTTCGATGTTATAATTAATCTTAGAGGCCAGTGTGACTGAGTTCCACATTCGGTTACATTTCCATGCAACACACAGATGCTGAAAATGCGTTTTTATTTAGATTATTCGATCGATGTGCTGCCGAAACCCGCATTTTTTCTTACACGACACGAAGTGAGTTGGGGGGGGGTCAAGATGGAGTTCATACCCACGAAGTATTTTCGTGGAGTTCAACTCACGAAGTGAGTTGGGGGGGGGGGGGGGTCAAGATGGAGTTCATACCCACCCCAAGATTTGGCCCAAATGGTGCCTTTGCCTTCAACTCCCCCCCCCAATGTCACAGGATCTGATCGGAATTTAAAATAAGAGCTTTAAAGCACAAGATCCTTCTAAATATCAAATTTCATTAAGATCTGATTACCCGTTTGTAAGTTACAAATACCTCACTTTTCCAAATTACCCCCCCCCCCCCAAAGAGAGCAGATCCGGTTATGCCAGTCACGTATCTTAGACTTGTTTGTATTCTTCCCATCCAGTTTCATGCTGATCTCTCCGCTTTAAGTTATTTCTAAGATTTCCTCCCCCCCCCTCCCCAATGATGCTGGATCCGGTTGAAATTTAAAGTAAGAGATCTGAGTTACGAGGTCCTTCTAAATATAAAATTTCATGACGATCTGATCACTCCTTCGTAAATTACGTCAATTTTTCTAATTTTTCAGAATTAACCCCCCCCCCCCCTAATTCACCCAAATAGAGCACTTTGTTCTGAAAACGTTCTGCATTTTGATCTGAACAAATTATACTTTCTTCTTTACAATTATTTTGGTTCAAAGCAATTCTCAAACCCCTTTCCCATTGAAAGCTGTCTTTTATATATCTTTTTGTTCTAGGATGGCTCCTTCTGTAAAACCACTATTATAGACCTTCAACTATTCTGATTATTTCGAAACACAATAATTATAAATGATATACTTACAAAAAAAAATGATTAATATGGAAAACTGAAATTGTTATAGCCATCTTCCCCCTAATTTTCCTATTTGAAGAAATGAAGAAATTCCTGTGCCAAACCGTAAAATAAACAGCCGAAAATTAAGCCAAATGCTATAGAAACAAGTGGAAGGCAGAATACAAATTTCTATCCTAAATATTGGAAACTAAGAATCTGAAACTTTCATCATGATTTTCTAAGCCACGATTTTATCTGCGAGTAGATCAAAAAGATGTTAGCAAGACTTATTCCTGACCCATTATCACTTACAGATTGAAAACCGTCGGGAAGCCAAAAGAAGACTCCAGAAGGCTTGACATTAAATTAGACGCCAACTGAGTGATATTAAATATCACTCTGTATTCCTAAATTAAAGTAGTTCAAACAATGACAGACTTAATTCTAAAAACAAAGTGTTTTTAATATTTTCAAGGTTGAGTAGCCAAAGTGTAAAAAGCAAAGAAACTAGTATTAGCATATTACTAAAAACATTATTAATCTTAAATGTGTGTCTATTATCAAAGGACAAAATTATTAAATATGATAGGATATCGATCACTATCTTATTTTCCATATTGCTTATTAATCCTATGAGAACGATCATCACCTCTTAAAAAGTAAATCCCCCAATTGATTATCAAAGGAAGGAGGGGAAGGGTGCTCTCAAATTCGCAGTATTACTTTTTTTTTAACAAACATTTGTGTATGATATTTTGCACAATATTTTTCCTCATTAGCGTTCAAACAACTTCAATTTAAGAAACGTCTGCATTGGAAGTATGGGAAAACGTAGGACAAGGAGAAAACGAGGCAGTTTACAGCCAGATGAAAAAAAAGAATGAAATTTCAAAAAAAAAAGCAAGTTTTCCCATAGGCCGTGTCTTCAACAAAGTTTTTCAGGCAATGATGTACTTTTTGTTTTTTTCGAGGCAACTACAAAGAAAATGCATGCAATAATTATAGTGTTATCTAATTATAGTGTTATAATTATCTGGTGACGGAGGTGGGGAGTTGGGAGGGGGAAACCTAAAACTTTGAAAACACTTAGAGTGGAGGGATCGGGATGAAACATGGTGGGAAAAATAAACACAAGTCCTAGATAGATAATTGACATAAACGGAACGGATCCGCTCTCTTTGGGGTAGTTGGGGGGGGGGGGTTAATTCTGAAAAATTAGAAAAAATGAGGTATTTTTAACTTACGAACGGGTGATTGGATCTCCAAGAAATTTGATATTTAGAAAGATATCGTGTCTCAAGCTCTTATTTTAAATCCTGACTGGATCTGGTGACATTGGGGGAAGTTTGGGATGGGGAAACCTAAAATGATGGAAAACGCTTAGATTGGAGGGATTGGGATGAAACTTGGTTGGAAAAATAAGCAAAAGTCTTGCATACGTGATTTACATAATTGGAACGGATCCGCTCAATTGGGGCGCGGGAGTAATTCTGAAAAATAAGAAAAAATGACGTATTTTTAACTTACGAAGGAGTGATCGGATCTTCATGAAACTTCATATTTAGAAGGACCTCGTAACTCGGATAGATTATTTTAAATCTCAACCGGATCAAGCTTAATTGAGGGGGGGCAGTTGGGGGGACCGGAAATCTTAGAAAATACTTAAAGCGGTGACATCAGGATGAAACTGGATGGGAAGAATAGAAACCTGTCTAAGATACGTGACTGATATAACTGGACCGGATCTGCTCTCTTTGGCGGAATTGGGGGGGGGGGGGTAATTTTAAAAATTGAGGTATTTGTAACTTACGAAAGGGTGACCAGATCTTAATGAAATTTGATATTTAGAAGGATCTTGTGCTTTAAAGTTCGAATTTCAAATTCCGACCAGATCCTGTGACATTCGGGGGAGTTGGAGGGGGAAACCGGAATTCTTTGAAAATATGAAAATTGGGGTATTTTTATCTTACGAATAGATGATCGGATCGTAATGAAATTTGATTTTTAGAAGGAATTCATGTCTCAGAGCTCTTATTTCAAATCTCGACCAGATCTTTTAACATTGGAGGGGGAAATCTTGGAAAAATACTTGGAGTGGAGGAATCGGGATGAAGCTTGGTGGATAGAATAAAAAAATGTTCTTGATACGTGATTGACAGAATCGTACTGGATTCACTCTCTTTGGGGGAGTTGGGGGGAGGGGTTCAGTGATTTGGCGAGTTCGGTGCTTCTGGACGTGCTAGGGCGATGAAAATTGGTAGGTGTGTCAGGGAGCTGCACAATTTGACTTGATAAAGTCGTTTTCCCAGATTTGACCATCTGCGGGGCAAAAGGGAGAGGAAAAATTAGAGAAAATTAGGTATTTATAACTTACGAGTGGGTGATCGGATCTTAATAAATTTTGATATTTAGAAGGACTTCGTGACTCAGAGCTCTTATTTTAAATCTTAACCGGCATTAAGCCTCTTATTTTCCTTTTTAAATCAATCTATTGATTCACATAATTTTGTTAGAGCTCATACCCTATGATCTCTTGAGTCTTAGCTCTTCTCACCTCGCCACAAGTGCCATATGAGCTCTAGGCTCTTGTTCTAATATTAATTCTGGTTTTATGTTTTAGCCCTCTTCTCTTCTTTGTTTATTTATTTCTATCACATCTTTACATGTCTTTTATCTCCAATGGATTAATGTCCTTTTTCTTTTCTAGGTTCAAATCAGAGCTGAGCAGTAAATTTCGATCATCCTTCATTCTGTTTAGTCTGTATACTGTTGCCGTCTTTATTTGTGATAGAATTCATTTTCACAGAGAAAGGCGTTGCAGCAGACCAGACTTCTTGTAATTGTAAAGTTTAAATAAAAATCAAGGGTTCTCAACCTTAAGTTAGTTTCATTTTCCGTAAAATTCTTGTCTGTGCCTTTTTTTTCTCCCCTTTTTTAATATTTAAAAAGAAATAGAACCCTTTACTTTTTTCAATAAATTATACTTTTTTCTCACCCCTCGCAAAATGAGTTTACTGCTCATTCAAGCTCTTATGCTCCTTGTACAGCCTCTGCTTCTCAGCCAAGAAATCGCCTCTTGAGTCAACAAATAAAATAAATTCGAGACATTTTATTTACTCTTTATCTAAATAAAGATTAAAAATCTTGTTTATATAAAACTCTAGTATTTTGTATTCTTAAAGCTATCCATATATACTAATTGCTCCTCCTAGAGTCAGGAATTTTTTTAAGGAACCCTGATAAAAAGGTTGAGTCGGTTTTGAAGGTGATCTTAATCAAAATCATAGTCCTGGAATCCTAGAATGGTTTTTGTGTTAGAAAAAGAAGTTCCAAATCTTTACGCTCATTAATATACACTGCTGAATTAATAGAGTTATGATTATAAAATAGATAAATAGACTGATAGGTCGCACATAATTTTAGAGCAATCAATTGGCAAAGCAATACTTTCAGTCTTAATTTTGATAACAGAGGAGCTGATTTATGCTACGGGGAAGAGTTCAACCTTGGAAAACCCCGTGTTTTCATAAGAATTAAAGTAAACTCAAGTAGTTTCGGCCATCTAACCAAGGCTTGGCGTGTTTTCATAAGAATCTTTGTGGAAAACTAGGAAGTGTCCTAGTTACTACAGGGAATTGTAAAACACTTCAAGGTCTATATGCCAAATATATGTAAACAGATAACGTTTATCTGTCAAATATAGAAATATTTTAAACCCATAAAAATCTGCAGACAAAAGGTATTAGTTGTGCTATAATTATGCTATTAAAATGAATTGTGAAAGATTTAAAAAAGGGTTTTTCACAAATGAAGCTGAACAAGAAGCTACCTGTGTGTAAAGCGTATATTTTTCGAATTTCCTATTGAGTTTCTGCCTTTTTGACAACCTGGTTGCACAGATCGACTTATGGTTTCCTTCAAAATCCTCAACAACTGTGAATAAGCACAAGTCCTAGATACGTGATTGATATAGCTGGACCAGATTCGCTCTCTTTTGGGCGAAGGGGGGGGGGTAATTCGGAAAAATTAGAAAAAATGAGGTATTTTCAACTTAAGAACGGCTGATTGGATCCTAATGAAATATGATATGTAGAAGGGCTTCTTGTCTCTGAGCTTCTATTTGAAATCCTGACCATATGTAGTGACATTTGGGGAGTTGGAAGAGGAAACCATAAAATCTTGGAAAACCTTTAGAGTTGAGAAATCGTACTTGCTGTGAAGAATATACATAAGTCCTAGATACATGATTGATATAATCAAACCAGATTGGCTCTCTTTGGGGGAGTGGGAGGGGGGGGGGGTAATTCGGAAAAATTTGAAAAATGAGGTATTTTAACTTACGAACTGGTGACCAGATCTTAATAAAATTTATTACTTTGAAGGACCTTGTGTCTCAGAGCTCACATTTTAAATCCCAACTGGATCCAGTGACATTGGAGGGAGTTGGAGGGGGAACTGAAAATCTTGGAAAACACGCAAAGTGTAGAGATCGAGTTGAAACTTGGTGGGAAGAATAAGAACATGTCCTAGATAAGTTATTGACATTAAACAGACTGATTCTGCTCTCATTGGGGGAATTGCGTGGGTGTTAATTCGGGAAAATTAGACAAATTGCGGTATTTTATCTTACAAACGGGTAGCCAGATCTTAACGAAATATTTGATATTTAGAAGGAAATCATGTCTCAGTGCTCTTATTTTAAATTCTGAACAGATCTGGTTATATTTCATAATATAAAATACCTCATTTTTGGAGGTTAAAATATCTCATTTTTTTCTAAATGAGGTATTTTTAACGTAGGAATTTGTGATCGGATCTTTATGAGTTTTGATATTTCGAAGAACCTCGTGTTTCAGTGTATTTTAAATCCTAATCGGTATTAAGCCTCTGATTTTCCTTTTAAATCAATCTATTGATTCTTAGAATTTACTATTCTCTTTCTCTTCTCGTATTCTATTTTCATTCATCTGTAATGTTTTGGACTTTCTGGATCCGGTCGGGATTTAAATTTAAATCCCGGTTTGGATCCGGTCGGGATTTAAAATAAGAGCTCTGAGACACAATATCATTCCGAACATCAAATTTCATTAAGATCCAATCACCCGCTCATAAGTTAAAAATACTTCATTTTTTCTATTTTTTCCGAATTAACCGGCCCCCCACTCCCCCCCCCCCCAGATGGTTAAATCGGGAAAACGACTATTTCTAATTTAACCTGGTCTGGTCCCTGATACGGTTGCCAAATTTCATCGTCCTAGCTTACCTGGAAGTGCCTAAAGTAGCAAACCCGGGACTTTAGGTTTCCCCCCTCCAACTCCCCCCAATGTCATCAGATCCGGTCGGGATTTAAAATAAGAGCTCTGAGACACAATATCATTCCAAACATCAAATTTCATTAAGATCCAATCACCCGCTCATAAGTTAAAAATACTTCATTTTTTCTATTTTTGGCGAATTACCCCCCCCCCCCACCCCCCAGATGGTCAAATCGGGAAAACGACTATTTCTAATTTAATCTGGTCCGGTCCCTGATACGCTTGCCAAATTTCATCGTCCTAGCTTACCTGGAAGTGCATAAAGTAGCAAAACCGGGACCGACCGACAGACAGACCGACATAATTGGCGATTGCTATATGTCACTTGGTTAATACCAAGTGCCATAACAAGTAAATTCGATAAGGACTACTGACAATGCCCTAATGCCAATTTCCCTCAAAACGAACCTGAGCTGAATTGGAGTTTAGCAACAAAATATTTTGTATACAAAGCATGAGCTATATTTTGATTAATCCTATATAGTTTCTAATAAAGTTAGAGTAGTATTTTGGGTTAGATTTTTAAAGTAACATACTAGAGCGTTTTCTTAAATAAGTTCGGAGACCAAGCAGGCAAAGCAAGACAATGCAAGGCAACAGGACAAAAAAAAAAAAAAAAATAGAATTCCAAGTACTGACCTTTCTTTATTATAGCTTTCTTAGGCAAAATTGGTTGAGTGGAAACAATTTTCAAATCCACTTAGTTGCTAAGAAAAAAAAAAGAAAAAAAAAAAAAATCAGAAGCACGAAGTCTTCCTGAAAAAGCCTCATTGAAATCATAGCTCAAATAAGATTTTTTTCTTTGCAAAATTATTATTTTCTTATTTGCTGTGGATAGCTTCGTTTTTTTTTCCGTGTCCTTATTCTCCCGTATTGTCAAATAGAGACGGTTCAGAAACTTACATATCTGTACGATATTTTACATATTATTTCTCCTTATTTGAGTTCCAGCAATTTCAATTAAAGAAACTTTATCGACAGCATGAGTAAATATAAGAAAACGTGGTAGTTTGCAGCCAGTTGAAAAGCAGAATAAATTTCAAAAGCAAAGGCAATTTTCACATTCAGCCGTGTCTTCAATAAAGTTTTTCAGGCAAAGCTGGTGTACTTTTTTAATTTTTCAGGGCAACTACAATGAAAAGGCCTTAACTAATAAATGGAAAAAGGAAAAATTATGAACTTGTATAAAGCTAATAGATTGGTATTATGTGAATTTTTTTTAGGTAATTGGGGGACCACTGTTAGTTGATGGATTGAAAATTGAAATATGGATTGAATCAAATTTTGAATGAGGGTATATTTGTTTCACGTCTACTGGACTGCCCTTCTAAAGAGCCTTTTGTCAGGCACTTGACAAGATCAGAAGAATATTATATTGTAATGTATACTGTAAATACTTAGTTCAGTAAAAAAAAAAAAAAAAATCCATCAGCAATATGGACACCCCGCCAGAGATATTGAAACAACATGCACGATTCGTAAGGTGTTCAACTTATGGCGTGCTGACACCTTACTCCCCTTACGGCAAAATAAAGTTTAACATTCTATTTTTCACTGATTTTATTTTCTTTGGCCAAATTGAATGGAAATTTGGCCAAAAATGGCCAAATTGAATGGAACTACAATTAGTGTTACAAGGATTGCAGACAGGCAGATACACAGAAGAAATGTCTCAGCCGAAAGCACAGAACAATTTTAAAGAATTAACTTATTCATCTTCTGGATTGAAAGTATAAAACTTTATAGAAGAACTTCTCTTAAAGCACAAGAATATTTTAAAAGGGTTTCACTGTTTGCTTCACACTCATCCACAGAATAGTGAAGAAAGTAAAGAGATGAAAGAGCCATTTTTGAAGTTGATCGAAATTTATGAAGAAGATTTGGAAAACAACACCTTAAACGTTTGATGGCGGAAAGACAAATTTGGCAAAAATTTCTCTACCAGAACAAGGCACACCATGTCAATGCAACTGATTTTCTAAATATTTGTGGCAAAGCAATCTCTCCAAACATCCATATCTTACTTAATATTTTAATCACTATACCTGTATCGACCAGCACAACAGAGCGCTCCTTTTACACTTCGGAGAATCAAGACATACCTAAGAAACGTGACGTCTGAAAGTAGGCTAAATGGCTTTGCCAATCTCAATGTCCACAGGGAAATTCTAGTTGACACAGACAGTGTATATATCCATACTGACGAAGACTCAATTTTGTTTTGTAAGACAGCTAATATAGGAAGATTGTGTCAGAATAAAACATAAAATCGTATTTAATCTGCTGGGTTTTATCAATCATTCTTATAGTCCCTACTCGAAACTTACATCCAAAGAGCTAAAATAAACTTTAAGTAATGCCTTAAATTACCGGTTTTTCTGAGGATTTTTGAAGTTTTTTGTTGATAAGCCCGCACTAGACATCACCACCCTTACTTACGGCAACTTACGTTCATTCTAAGCTTGCTTTCATTCACTCTTTTCATTTTTCTTC
Source organism: Artemia franciscana (assembly GCF_032884065.1). Lineage (NCBI taxonomy): Eukaryota > Metazoa > Arthropoda > Branchiopoda > Anostraca > Artemiidae > Artemia > Artemia franciscana. Next base: position 22,208,027 of record NC_088867.1, on the reverse strand, counting down.
ATAAGTTTCCTTCTCTTATGGATTTCTGCTTGATTTATCAAAATAATTTTGCTCAAACTAAGAGTTTATGCAAAATCTTTTGTATTTTACTTTTTGGTTCTCGTTTGGTTTGAACTTTTTGCTTTTTATGCAAAACTTCCTGTTTTCAATAATATAATTCAAAAGAGGCCATTAACCATTTTTATTTAAAGGGCAGGTAATAATCTTGTCAACAGAAAAAAAAATCGGCTTATGTAATTTAAAATGCATTATGGTGCAAATATTAAATATTAGTGGAGAACACTTTCTTTTTGATTTTTTCAACTTTTATCATGACCACATTTATGGACAAGCAGGGCTTTACCGTATGCAAGGTGCAATACATTAAAACAGATTGGACTAATTGATGCATTTTCGCGAAAGAAAAGACACAATTTTAGAGATCAGAGCGGGCATAAGTCGAATCCTCTAAGTTAACAATCTTAAACCAAACAGACTAAATTGAATGAAGAAATCCAGCACAAAAAGAAACGGAAAAGGTCATTAATATGAGTTGTGCAACCTTCATTTAACTCCCCAAAACAATTAGTAGCATTGCCTCCTCTTCAATGAATACGCAATATATTTTCAATTGAAATTATTCTTTACCCGATGGTCAATATATTTGAAAGAATGAATTATTTTAGTCATTTTATGATTATTATTACTTCGCCATTAGTAAGCATATAGATACAGTAAACCCTGGCATTGGGGTTTTTGGACAAGCAAGATCCCCTTTCCTACTTTTATTAGGTTCACTCTATATATAAAAAAGTCCTAGCTACATTTTTTAAGTTTAGCATTAATCCGCAAATATAAAATGGCGGGCCCAAAATAGGTCTGTCGAAACTGTTTTTGAAACATAACCACAATATCACTTTTCCTTCATGGCATCCCCTTCTTAAAAGGGGATGTTTAAAGTTGAAAGTGTACAATAGTTGTTCGTGTATAGTAAGTGCTCTTCATAAATTGTTTTGATAAACATAGTATGTATTTATTTTAATTTTCTCTATCTTGTACTCCGTCCCTATGAACTATCCCTAGCTCTAAGAACAACAAGCAGTTTGCAAGAATACAAAGAAACAATATTTTATTGATTAAATTTATATTAAAATATAAAATAAAAAAATGTTGTTGTATGTTGAGTCAGGAAGAGGTTCTTTGGCAGGAGCAGAGGCCACATAATTGCATAGCTTCAATGAGCAGTAAATTCGTTAGGTGAAGGATGAGCAAAAAATTGAAGCAAAATTGATTAAAAATTTATTGAGGGTTCTATTTTTTTAGTGAAATATAAAAAGGGGAGCAAAAAAAAAATATACGCGAATTTTACTGAGATTTTATTTAACTTGAGGTTTAGAACCCTTGTTTTTTTTTTTTATTTAAACTTTAAAATTATAAGAAACCAGTTCTGCTGCACTGTCTTTTTATGTAAATATAAGCGTCTATACACAAAAAGACGAATGCAACAGAGAACAGGCTTATACAGAGAAATTTACTGTCCGAAATTTACTGCCCAGCTACTTCATTATCTAGAAAAGAAAAGAAAAGTCAATCATTTGCAGACAATAGACAATAAATATTTCCGAACTAAAAAATTTATAAAAGGATAAATTTTGAATACTGGCTAAATACACTACAAGAGCGAAAACCTCAAGACCATATGAAGAAAACCTTTTTTCTTCACATGTAATTATGCTTACTATTAACAAATCCTTTTAGACTTTCCTGGAACATTTTGTGATATAGGAAAAGCACAGATACAAATGTGTTCCTTAAAACTGAATTAGTCAATACGAGATAAATGCTAAATGTGAAAATGAGCACTACCTAAGGAGGGGCGGGGGTAGCATGGATTAGTTTTTGGCGGAAAAGAAATTTTCTGGGCAAAAACTTTCATGGGTAGATAAGGTGTGATTTAAAAAATTTACATCTTCTAAGAGCCCCACGGAGATAAAACCATCGAAAAGTGATGAAGAACTAATATATTATACAATATATATATATATATATATATATATATATATATATATATATATATATATATATATATATATATATATATATATATGTAGCTAAGCGTATTTTACTTATTATCAATTCTGGTACCCCTTTTATTGAAATCCTTTGAAATCAAATTTAGTCAGGTCTTGGGGGATGGTGAGAAGGGTGCTGAACTGTATGAGAGTCAGGAAGGTGTACTACGTGTAACAATGTCGTAAGAAAGACGCATTTGCACTATCAAGAACGGCTCAGGGGCGATTAAGGCCCAGCGGCCACGGGGCAAATGTTTTGAGACTAGAATTGCTAACTGATTGCGCATGCAACTGTTGTGTGACCATGGCCTTGAGGAAGTGAGGTCCAACTCACGAGGCAATCCAGATGTGACTGGTTTCCAATCAGTCTAAAACCGGTTCCGAATGAGACCCCAGTCATGGTCACAGTTGCGTTGCAGTGCTGTCCCAGACATTTTCGGGAGCTACCGCGTTGATATTGTCCAATTATTTTGGCTCTCAACATGTCAGACCAGGAATTAAACATGAAAGTAGACTAAAAGTAGACTAATATCATGATTGTCAAAATGGCTAGTATACAATAACTGAGCAGCTAGGGGTTTTAAGTTTAAACTTTAAGGAGAAGGTTGAGAAGAAAATCGAACTGAATCATAAGAATATATGTGCATCCAGGTAGTCAAAAGAGCACATCTCCAATATCTTAGTAATTTCTAAGGGTATTAAGTTGGAACCTTCAATCGTTGGTGAGGAGGGTGTCGAAACAAAATCAAAGTATACTATATACACCTAAGTAGTCGAAAGGGCACGTCTGCAAAATATCAAGAGCGGCTAAGAGTATTTAGTAGACGCTTTCAGAGGATGCTGGGGGAGGATTCTAAACTAAATCGAAAGACACTATGCGCATCCATTTCGTCAAAATGATGAACCTATAATATAACAAGAATCGCTTAAAGTTGATACAATATAACAATAATTGCTTAAAGTATAAAGCTGAAACCTTCGGTGCATGTTGAGATAAATCCCGAACAAATAGTCAAAAGACAGTATCCAGAACATGTCACGAACAGCTTTTGATATCAAGTTTAACTTTCAAGGAATGATCAGAGAGCAAATTGAATTCAACGATAAGATACGACCTGCATTCAGGTTGAAAAAAGGACATATCAAAAATATCTCAGCAACTTCTTTGGGTAATAAGGCGACTTTCAGATAATTGTACAGATGGTACTGATCAAAATCAAAACGCACTATGTACATCAAAGTTGCCAAAAAGACATATTGACAGTATCTCAGGAAGTTCCATGGACCAGAGTAGAAACTTTCAGGGAATAAACAAACATTGTAAAACAAAGTCAAAAGCAACTGTGAACATAAAGGTAAAAAAAAGGGCGCATTTATAATATTTCAGGAACAACTAACAGTATTAAGTAAAAATTTCGAGTGAATATCGAGAGGTATATTGAACTAATTCAGGAGACATTAAGTGCATTATGAATGTCAATATTGCATATATGCAATAACTCGGGAACATTTAAGAGTATTAAGTGGGAACTTTCACCGAAAGTTGAGAGAAATGTTAAACTAAATCAAAAAACACTCTGTCTTGAGGGAATGCCGATGGGGATATTGAACTAAATCGGTGAACTGTATGCGTCCAGGGTGTCAAAATGGTTCATCTGCAATAGGCGGCTAAGATATTTGAAACTTTCTGTAAATATTGAAGGTGATGTTGAACTAAATCAAATGACACTATCTCCATCCAGGATATCAGAATGAGACGTCTTCAATAGTTCATATACGGTTAATGGTATAGATTAACGCCTTAAGCGACCTAGCTGAAACTGTGAAGGAATACTGGACGGAAAGGACAAGTAGATACTAAATTTTGATTTGTTGACCGAAGGGAGCTCATCAGCGACAAAGAATGTTTGAAAAAAAATATGGTTGTATTGATTCTTAGTTTGAAAGTGTGTGTTATAGTGTGTTATATTCTTAGTGTGATCTCTTTTTTTTATCTCATTATAATTTCAGGCCGTGAAGACACCTCAATAAAAGTTTCAGAACCAAGGGAATCGCAACTGGAAACAAATCTTGACAGGGATTCTTCATCTTTTTTTTTTTTTTTTTACAACAAATTGGAACTATATTAGCTAATATACTAGCTCAAAATGCATAAATGTAAACAAACAAGCTATTAAAGCAAAATATAAAACACACAAAAAAATTCCTACAACGAAGTGTTTGATCATTATTCGTCTATATCAAAGGTTGTAACAGTAGATACGACAGAACAGCTTCACCCCCCAAAAATTCTCAAAATTGTTCACATTTTTTAAAATACTAGTACCCGTACCCAACCATTTGTAGTTCTATAATATAGCTATTTTTAGAATTCCTAGCAAAATTTTGTCCAGAATATGAAGAGCACCCCAAAATCTTTTTGCTTTATTCATCAATAAAAAAAATATCAACAAAAGAAGTTTTTTAAAATAAGTACAGAACTAATTTAAACCAAAGGGGAGCAGAAGTAGCAAAAAAAAAGTCATTCTTAAAACGTAAATAAATCATTCTAAATAAACTAATGAAACCCTGTGACAGACCGTATTTCAAACAGTAGGTGGTGCAAATATCGTAGGTAAATACCGCTTTGTAGGGCTATAATGAGAGAAAGGTAGATATAGCTGGGGCACAAGCTGCGAATAAAGGATGACAGATTACCAAAAATTGTCCTTTTCAGCCAACTGTCTAGGGCTAAACAGAAAGCAGGTTGTCCGCAGTTGAGGTGGGAGGATGTCATAAAGAAAGATTTAAAGGGAATAGAAACTTCCTGGGAGGGTGTAAATAGGGAGGCTCTGAATAAATTGGGATAGAGGAGCGTGCGTAGCTGTGTTGGACTCCAGTGGCTTGGTGCTGTGGTGAGTTCTTCATAGTAGTAGTAGTAAAGAGAGTGGAGGGGTTTCCCCCTCCAACCTGGAGAAAGCGCTTTCATTTCATATTCTTTTCAATTATTGTTAGTAACAAGATAATAATGAACCTAATCAAGGATACGTAATAATTCACAAAAAAACTTTTCAGTAAGGATCCCTGCTATCTACTTAATATTTATTTAGACTTTCATATATGTATTCATTCACTTTCATTTCATATCCATTTTTATTTATTTGTTACCAAGAGGATACCAAGGTCGTATCCACGGGGAGGGGGTAGGTGGTTGGGCTATATTCCAGAGAGCTCGAATCCACAGTAGAGCTCACTTTTTCATTAGCTATGAATTACTATCCTTGTGTTGAATTATCTTCGTGTACACACAACACGTTAATTTGAGAAAGCCTTAGAGCAGCATCGCACGAATATGAAATATGACCATACAGAGAGAATAATTAATCATCCAAGTGGTTAATGGAAAGACCGAATGAAAGATCGCCCAAACACGCCTAAGTCCATGCCTAGTAATCCAAATGACTGGCGAGCTTACGTTACGAGTGATTTAGTGCCCCGAATCCCAATGTACCTAGACCATATACCGAACAACTTTCACTGTGCTATCAGACTTGAGTTTTCTGGACTGGACGGTATCTGTTTCGGATGTAACTACAAATGCCTTTAGGCTGAAAAAGAAAAAAAATCGTCCACAGTTGACGGCTTTTGTGCACTTCACCTTGTGAATGGTACTCGTCTTTAGTATGAAATATTATCATTATTGTATCAGATCATATTCGCAGTCAATTTTGTATCAAATGTTTTCTGTAAAGGGAAACTTACACCAATCCTGAAAAAAACGAAAGGCAGCTAACATATGCACCTCGTATCATCCAATTACTGTGTCTCCAGTTTTACGCAAGCTTCTAGAAATGCTTATATTGTCAAATGTTAGACACTGTTGCCAATTGCAAAACCACTAGTTTGGTTTTACGGTAGGGCTCAGCTGCGCTGATGCTCTATTCGCCCTTGGTGCTATTTTGTCTGGTTCTGAGGAAACGGGTGGTCCACTAGTTATTGGCTCTTTTGATGTGAGCCGGGCTTTTGACTCGTCGGTGCACACGCAGATCCTTCTAGAAGCGTATAAACAAGGGCTAAATTTGTGTATTGTCAGGGCATTGTATTATATGTAATAAATTTAGAGTGCAAATCAAAATGCTCTCAAATACGGTCGAATTCGCTGTTTTACCGAACCACATGAGAGTCAGGCAAGGCTCAGTTGTTTTTCCGAGTTTGTCAACAATAGTGTTTTGCCGGCGCAAGTCCGAGTAGCTACGTCTAGTGTTTCAAAGGAGATCAATGTTTCGTTGATGACGCACGCTGATGACTTGCTTAATTTAAACAGGTCGGCTGATCGACTTTCGAAGAATTTTCGGAATACAATTAATAGGGGATACGTAGGTTTTTCACTTAATATGTCAAATTTGCCGTCTAGTTTTTTAATGCTAAGCACTGCGAAGGAGAAATCCCATTTTGGTGATTCAGTTGTGAAGCCATCTGAGAGTATTACTTACCTTGGTTTACCAATCGTTCGAAGCCTCAACTCTACCGGGAAGCTGCTAGTGCGCCAAGTAGAAGTGAAAATCCGGATTGCGTATAGGTCAATTATTAGTAACAGACATCAGTTTTGCTGTAAGTATCTGGCCTTGCTGTATAATGCCGTTGCCCTTCCACATGTACTGTATATAGCACCTTTTTGGCAATATCTGTCGTCTGCTCTTTGTGTAAAAGTAAGAGTTCTGTTTTTTTTTTTTTCAATTCGCAAAGTTCCTTCTAAGACTTTTACCGTAGATGAGTAACTCTATATCATGCGCTATTATGGCGTATCCGATCCAATAGTCTGTGTTAACCATGTCGCCGAGAATTTCCTGAAAAACGCTAAGGGAAGAGCAAGCCATAGGCTAGCCATTCTGTGTCAGTAGTTTTACTACTTTACATAATGTGTAAATGCATTTGGAGATGTTCCATAGTGTGACTTTTCTTTTCTTTTCCCTTTTTTATACTCCTCTGTTTTTATTTCATGTAAAATCCTGGGCGGCAGTAAAATTACTTACTTACTTACTATCAGAGCCAAAAAGGAAACAACCCTCAGTTTGGGCGTATCTTTACATATATATATATATATATATATATATATATATATATATATATATATATATATATATATATATATACATATATAATATATATATATATATAAATACTAGTTACGAAAAAGGACAAACAGTTTGGACTAATCACTTTCTGCACCGTTTCTTTGATATTTCTTCTTTAATTTTTTTTTACTGATCAAATTTTCGGGAATCAGCTCAAATATCAATTCCTGAAACGCGGTAATTAATCCATTAAGTTCAGTCACTTACTTTAATTTTTTCCTGATATCTTGTCAATGGCGCCAATTCACAAAAATTAGGGGGATGGGGACAATATTATTTTGTTTTTAATTTTTCCCATGAATATACGAAAAAAGTATATTTTTCAATGACAATACCCAGAATCTATATATTTTAAAATCTAGATGGGAAGGGCACAAAAATCGGAAGAAAGGAAGGGGGGCACCCCTCCCCCCATAGAAGCCATTGAAACTTGTCACTCTTTATTCGGCATAACTTAGTAAGGACATCAGCAAAAATTGACGTGTACCATCACATATTACCTACCATCTGTCTGGAATTCTTGTTGGCTAAAATCCTCTCTGCACTCTTCGTATCTGTTTGGCTTTCCAAAATGGCTGATAACAGCTTACAGGCATTATTCTTCAATTTCAAAAGGTTGGTCTGATCTACAAGTTCACTAATATCGTCTGTTTAAAGGCCAACTACTATGTCTAAGCTGTTTGATTCATGCATTGCTATACAATTCTGATTCTCATGGGTTATTACGGGTCCCTGAAATTAAAAATAAATATTAGCATTAAAACAAAGAAAAAAAAGTTAAGGTAAATAAAGAAAGAGAAACTGCCAAAAGACAAAACGAAACTTGAAAAATCACCCCCAAAAAAGTAGACAACTTAAACAAATCTTTCAAATTACAAATTTACTCAAATTTGCTTTTCATCCAGATTTGTCAAATTGCTCTGGCACAATACGAGAGGATTAAGATGTAGATATTTGATTTTCTTTATGTATTGACTTCCAGTGGAATGTTTTTTGGCTTCCTAACCTGTAAATTATTTACAAGGACGAAAATTTATAAGGGCGGTTCAAATTTATCTTAAAGAATCACTAGAAACCAGAGAACAAAGAAAAATTATTAGATATAAACCAAAATAAATCGTTGAGAGCGTCATAATAACGTGAGCATGTTTTGTTGCCAACATTAATATCAAAGGAATAAAACATCGCAGAATGTAGTATTTGATTTAGTTCGAATGCCTGAATATTTCCTGATATTTTATGTTTATTTTGTGCTATATCAGTGGACACTATGGATCTAAAAGAGTTTTTATTTGTAGAATGATATCTTAAAAAAAATAAAAAAAAATCAAACATTAATAGATAAAGACAATTGGCTTCAGTAATACTACCTCGTTCATACGAAAGGGGAAGGCACAACACAAAAAAGTAGCCTGTCCCAAAAATGACAACAACCACTTCCTAATTTTTAAGCAAGATGATTCTATCTATTACATATGATTTCACATTCAATTCTATACATTTTTAAAGTGAATTTTGCATACTTTTTTGACAAAGAAAAGTAGAAATTACACAATTGACTAATAAGCCATATGACTTGTGCGAATATTTCTAAACTACAAAAT